>NC_133328.1:613546767-613846767 GCF_042186555.1 Aquarana catesbeiana | reverse complement strand
GGTGCGTCTACCATCTGAACCATGAAATTGTCCTGCAAGACTTTTAGGAACTGGCGAGCCTTAGACGAATGCGTGGTTCCCTCTGCCCAGTCTATGTCTGGATAATTAAAAGCCCCCATTATGATAACACTTCCCATCCTTGCTGCTAATCCAACTTGTGATAGGAAATCTGTCTCCCCCTCCTCCCTCAGGTTAGGGGGCCTATAGCATACTCCCAGTATTATTTTCCCCTTAGCTTCATCCCTTTGGAGCTCTACCCATAAGGATTCCACCTCCTCTCTAGCTTCATCAGTGATGTCATCTCTCACATTCACTTGTATATTATTCTTGATATATAGGCATACCCCTCCCCCTTTTTTACCCTCTCTATCCTTGCGGTATAGGGTATACCCTTGAATGTTTGCCAGCCAATCATGAGAGCTGTTGAACCAGGTCTCCGAAATTCCCACAAAATCTAAATCCTCCTCGTACAACAGTATCTCTAGTTCACCCATCTTGTCAGTGGGAGGAATAGTGCCTAATTGTTTATATCAGTGGGAGGAATTATGCCCCATTGCTGGTGTTAGTGGACAGAATAGTGTCCCATCACTGGTGTCGATGGAAGGAAAAATTCCCCATTGTTGGTGTCAGTGAGGGGAATAGTGCCCCGAGGGCTGGATAAAGGCAAACAAAGGGCCACAATCAGCCCACAGGCAGCAGTTTGGAGACCACTGCTCTAGATGGTAGGCGCATTACCTTTTGAAGACTAAGAACATTTTATGGAAGTACAAAAATGTGTGTAACTTTCCATACACTGAACTGCAGTTTCAGATATTGTACTCAGCTCTCTTCTATGAACTTCAAAGCAATGCCCCTCTATGCATACCTCCCAACTTATTGAGATGGGAACAAGGGACACCTATTAGCAAAAGTATGTAGGCATAGAACACCCCCCCCTGCCACGCCCCCTTAAAGGAGAATTATGCAAAAGAATTATTAGTTCCCCACAAGTTCTTTTTTTTAAACCACTACTATTCCTTTATACTGGCTTTTGAAATTTACAAATGCAGCAATTAGCTATGCTCTATGTAAGGGAGATGAGGGGGTTATTGTCCAAATCTTGAGAGCAGCCTAGAGTGACAACTGCTTTATTATAGAGCCAGCACAGTGAGTGTTGTCACCTTGTGGCAGGATCACTAGGTGAAAATAAAGGGAAACAAAGGAAAACGAATGCAGCCAGCACACCTAGAGCCTGCAGTATATTACATTTTTAGGTTCAGATACACTGAACCTAAAAATGAAATCCAAACTATAAGAAAGATTCTCAGCAATAGAAGAACACCTGTGCTCAGATATGCCAATCCCCCCATGATTCCAATATGAAGGGGCTTAGTGGGCATATAGACAAAGATTATCCACTGCTACCAAAAATTCACTCTAGACTCAGTCAAGTATTGGTTTTACCAATGTAATATAATTATTGTCAATATTATATTTATGATCTTACATTTAAGATTCAGTTCTTCTACTCCCCCCCTTTCCCACCAAGAACCTTTGCAAACATGAACAGAATTATCAATAAACATTGAACTTTAAAAAAATCACAGATGTTTTTTGCTTGGCTTAGAAATTGGTGACTTTAAAACAGCAATAATGAATGAAAATGGTTGACATTTATCTGAACTTCAAAATTTCTTTGCAGATTTGTAAACTTTCGAAAATGTTACTAGAAGCTGTAGCTGTAAAGTCATTTTTTCTGCTGGCTTATTGAGATGTACTAAATACTTCTGTTTAGTGTTGGTATTTTATTGCTGGAACATCTCTGGAGGTTTGGTGTATTTCTGTATAGTAAAAAGTAGAAAACTTTAGAGTATCTGTATCAGTGGTGGGTGGTGCTCAAAATTTTTTTGGGGGGCGCAAACAACCTGAAAAATACTGAAAAAACCCGCTGTGGCCATCAAATGCAGCCACTGTGCCCATTAAATGCAGCCACTGTGCCATCAATTGCAGACACTGTGCCCATCAAATGCAGCCACTGTGCCCATCAAATGCAGCCACTGTGCCATCAATTGCAGACACTGTGCCCATCAAATGCAGCCACTGTGCCATCAAATGCAGCCACTGTGCCATCAATTGCAGACACTGTGCCCATCAAATGCAGCCACTGTGCCATCAAATGCAGCCACTCTGCCCATCAATTGCAGCCCCTGTGCCCATCAAATGCAGCCACTGTGCCCATCAAATGCAGCCACTGTGCCATCAATTGCAGACACTGTGCCCATCAAATGCAGCCACTGTGCCCATCAAATGCATCCACTGTGCCCATCAAATGCAGCCACTGTGCTATCAAATGCAGCCACTCTGCCCATCAATTGCAGCCACTGTGCCCATCAAATGCAGCCACTGTGCCCATCAAATGCAGTCAATGTGCCATCAAATGCAGTCACTGTGCCATCAATTGCAGCCACTGTGCCATCAATTGCAGCCACTGTACCCATCAAATGCAGCCACTGTGCCCATTAAATGCAGCCACTGTGCCCATCAAATACAGCCGCTGTGCCCATCAAATACAGCCGCTGTGCCCATCAATTGCAGCCACTGTGCCCATCAAATGCAGCCACTGTGCCCATCAACTCCAGCCACTGTGCCATCAAATACAGCCACTGTGCCCATTAAATGCAGCCACTGTGCCCATCAAATGCAGCCGCTGTGCCCATCAAATACAGCCACTGTGACATGTGACTTGCTTGGTGCAGCCAGAAGTTGTGGAAGACAACCAGGAGTGTGCCATACAGAGACAGTGCCTAGTACAGCCAGGAGCAGTGCAAAACAGCCAAGCATTGTACGGAATGACCAGGCGAAGGTTCATTGCAACCTAAAGTTGTGCAATGCAGCTTGCAACTTGTATAGAGCAGCCAGAAACCTAGCAGTACTCAAGTTCTAGTTTTACAATTCGAGGTCTCCCATGCTCCCCTTCCCTATCCAAGTTCCTGTACAATAAACCCTCCCAAAAAAAGAAACCCCTTGACTGATTCTTGAGCATGTTGAAGAATGGCAAAAATGCTATGTGCCTGGCTGTGCATGCTGTGAGTGAGGGAAATAGCTGCTCAATTACCAGCAGCTCCTGTGGGGACAGCGCTACGCAAGCATTAGCCCATTGGTGTCGTTCATATGAAATGGCAGGCCAACATGCCTAGGAAACACACCTGTGTTGCAGCAGTGCATCTTTGAGTATGTGGCTCTGTCACTCCGCTCTCTCCTTCTATCAGCTTCAGCTCCTCGCACTAAAGCACACCTGCGTGGCTCCTTGTGCTGCTCCTCCCTCCTCTTCTCTAAGCTCCGCTGTACAGGGACTGAAAGAGGCTGATGCCAAGTCAGATTCAGATACTTACACTTTAAAAATACATTTAGTGCACAAAACTCCTCCAGGTTGCCAAATTGCTTGATTTTTTTTTTTTTTTCAGAAAATTACAGCGGCTGCAGATGGAAAAGGAAAAGGGATTTTTAGTAACATTAAACAATATGACTTATGTAGCAATTAGATATATAGACCATTTTTCTCTACTGAAGTGGAGTTACCCTTTAAATTCAGATGTAAGCACATTATAGGCTAATATGAATCATCAACTGTTCTGCTAAACAGTGCGTCCAAAAACCGAACCCAGACATAGCCAAGAAGCTATTATTAGGACCTATTAATGAATGTTGTGTGTTGCCTGCAGTTTTCTTTTGACGAGCGATCACTCCAGGAGCCTCGAGAATAATAACAAGGTATCGCATCAATAATACTTGAGATAATCATGCCGCGGTGGGGTTGAATGGTGAAAACATCGAATGTCAAGAGCAAATTCAGAAGTACATAATGTCCAAAATGTGGACTGGAAACATCAAAGGGGATACACAAATAACGCGATTAACCTCTCTCTGATAATTCCAGATATGAAGCATTCACTTCAAAGGAATACAGTCACACTGCTAGGAAAGCCAGAGCCGCTAATCGCTCCAGCGTCCAGGGACTGCGCCAATGTTTGCTTTACATATGTTTGTCTATCACGGTGTTACCTTGGAATGTACAGTAGGAGGCAAAGACAGTCCAAACACAAAAGTCCTTCATTCCTAATAGTGGGTATTACCGTGGTACATATTTGCCCAGTCGTCCCTCTCTTAGTCCTTATGTAGACTTGCTGCCCTGCTCAAACGTACAATTCAAAGCTGCTTCACCAGAGCTATTAAACTTGTTTGAAGTTTTCTTACCTCTGACTACACATTCAAATTTAAAAGTTCCCAGCGCCTCTCTGAGTCTATTGTTCTGCCTCATCTCTCAATTACTCTGCTCTCTCCTCCCATAAGCATGCCCCTTGTACTACAGCACACATGCTTGGCTCCTTGTGCTGCTTCTCCCTCCTCTTCTATAAGCTCTGCTTTACAGGGACTAAGGTGGATACCCTTCAATTGCAGGTACTCACATTTGTAAGGGGGCTTCTGATTGGCTGGGTGTTGGTGTCAATAAGGGCAAGTCCCCACCCTGCTTATTCTTGGACAGAACAACAACCCACCTGTTTGAAGCCCTCTGCCATCTTGTGCCCACCCCCTTGCCAGAGGCCTTCCCATGATATCCCCGGCCATTACTGTCTGGGTGGACGTGTGTCGTATCGCCCCAGGCTGCTAGGCCAGAAACCTAAGGCCTATCCCGGGGACATCTGGCTGCTAGGCTATCTGAGAGCCTATCCAGAAGTAGGGCAGGGTTGGGTCCGCGGCCTTGTAGTCCAACCAGATGTAACAGTTCCGCCGGCCGGGGAACCAGTCTTGGTCGGAGGTAGAGGGGAAGCTGTCGCCACAAAGGGACCATCCGCCCTGCTACCAGAGACCACTGTGAGTAAGCTGAGGCCAGTACCAGAGCAGACTTCTCGCCAACCGGGGATGGTGAAGAAGCGGGAAAGCATCAGCAAGTGCCAAGTCAGGGACCCAGCGGGACAGCAGAGGTGACGTTTGTGAAGTGCCAAGCCAGGGACCTAACGTGTCAGCAGGGGTGAAGCTTGAGGAGTATCTATGAGTGCCAAGCCAGGGACCCAGCAGTGAAGCGGGGATGATGCTACAGTGAAAGAGCTCAGGGGATCCAATGGCTAGTGGATCTGAAGTCTAGTGAGAGATACTTGAAGCTCATTGAGTGAAGACCCACAGTGAGTGAGTGTGGGGTAAAGAGAACAGTTTGTGTTGCAGATAATTGAATACCTTTACCGTTAGTAACAGCTACAAGATTGTTGCCATAGGAGACAGCGGTCCTACCTATACAGAAGTGGTGTCCGGCTGGAGGCCTTCATCTGTAAAGCTGTCTATAAAAAGTCTCCGAGTCTGCCAATTAACATTATATCTATCTAAAGGTGTCCTGGCCCTAAACCTCTCTCCCACAGTTCTGTTTAAGAGACAATAAATCTCTTTGCATTCAAAAAGTGTCTGGCGCCCACCTGTTCATCTTGCATTTCACCAACCATGCCTTGTAACCCACTCTATAATGAAGGATGTCAGCTGTCCTTAACTCTGGAGGTCATTATTGGGCTTCAGGGGCTCCGGGACTTTGCTACATACAGTACTATACAGGGGGTCCCCGGGTTACAAACAAGATAGGGACTGTAGGTTTGTTCTTAGGTTGAATCTGTTTGTAAGTCGGAACAGGTAAATTTTTTAAGTGTAGCTCCAGCCAAAAAATCTATTTTTAAGTTTTTTAGATAGCATAGGGAAGGGTTATCACCCCTGTAACATTTGTTTTGCTGTCTGTGCCCCTGTTCAGAAGATTTCACCTCACTTTCTGCCCCAATGACAAATGGATTTTGAAAATTTGGGGTTAATAGGGAAATAAGGATAGGTGATAAAGCATCAGTGGAGACACCTTTTACCCATATTAACTCTTACAGGAGTGAATTTCCCTTTCTAGTGGTAGATTTCCTCTCACTTCCTGTTGTCTCCCTCCGTTTGTAAGTAGGAGTCGTTTGTAAGAAGGGGACCCCCTGTATCTTCATCTCCCTGTATATTATGTCTTCACCTGCCTGTATACTATATCTTCATCTCCCTGTATATCTTTATCTCCCGGTATACTATATCTTCATCCTCCTGCATATTATATCTTCATCTTCACCCTGTATACTATATCTTCAGCATTCTGCTCTATTCAAACCATGGTTCGCAAGGTGAAGCATCCTGCTCTGTCAGCCAAGATTAACAAGGTGCCTTCTATAGCGTAGCACTACCCCTGTAGGGGCCGCTGGTGAATGTGGTCATCTCCCACCCTGCAAAACCAGGCACAAATTTTCCATTCACTTCAGAGACAAGAAGCAGTCCTTGCAGCTTTGTTTTTTTTATTTTTTTATTAGGGGAATTTAACTTGGATAGGGAAGGGTTGATATGGGATGCCCATTTGATCAGTAGAACTCTTTAGGGACTTGAACTATATATACCCAGTATATACACGCTTTCCTCTTCTACCTCCAGCACAGACTTGCCTGCAGAACAACTCCCAGGACCAGCTAGCACAAGTTTCAGGTTCAGCTAAATCGGGACGAATGCCCTTTGCAGGCAGGGACCGCGGGCCCCTATGTTGTAGCCAAAAAAATAGAGGTCTTTGATGCTAGCTGTCCTATCAGTGGCTACTCTCCTGGATGCACCTGAGCCTTTCTCCCACGCCACCTCAGTCCTCCTGACTGGCTCTAAATACATCCCAAACTGCTCCATACCAGTCTTCTCAGGCGTGCCTCCCAGTCCTCCCAGTCCTCCTGACTGTGTTTCACTCACCAGCCCTCTCGGCTGTTCCTTTCCCTCCTGGAGTCTTGCCTGGCAGTGTTCTCCCGCTGTCCTCTCCTTGCTCCCATGCCTCCAGGCCAGGACACCTCCGTGTGTCTTGAAGAGGGTCCTGTCCACACCCGAGCCCAGGCCAAAGGTCACTTCCCCAGACTGGGGAGCTCCCTCAAAGACCACGGCAGACTAACACTCCATCTCTAACTTCCACCCGAACGGTGGAGCTGGTATGCATCCAGCTTAGGACACTTCTCTAGTCATTCCAATGACAGGACTGCTACAGCTGCTCCTACTGAATTCTGTAGACTCTGAAAGTTAGCTTAATCCCTAACATGAAAAAACTACTGGGACTTTATGGTACCACACCAAGAAAAAGTATTGAAAATAAAAACTTGCATTTTTTACTGTACTAAACATTAAAAAAAGATTTAAATATAAATGTTAAACATCCTGTATTGTTTCAGAACAATTGCAGTTATATATCATGCCATTAGTAATAACTGTATCCCAGGTTGGTCATAAAGAGTATCTCATATACAAATCTTCATCTCAGACATGTTTCGCAAGAAAAAACCCACTTCCTCAGGAAGAACTGGCATATACAGTATCTCACAAAAGTGAGTACACCCCTCACATTTTGGTAAATATTTTATTCTATCTTTTCATGTGACAACACTGAAGAAATGACACTTTGCTACAATGTAAAGTAGTGAGTGTACAGCTTGTATAACAGTGTAAATTTGCTGTCCCCTCAAAATAACTCAACACACAGTCATTAATGTCTACACTGCTGGCAACAAAAGTGAGTACACCCCCAAGTGAAAATGTCCAAATTGGGCCCTAAGTGTCAATATTTTGTGTGGCCACCATTATTTTCCAGCACTGCCTTAAAGGGGTTGTGAAGCCTCATGTTTTTTCACCTTAATGCATTCTTTGCATTAAGGTGAAAAAGCTTCTCTCATGCTGCAGCCCCTCAGAGCCCCCGTTTTACTTACCTGAACCCGGTCTTTTTCTCCCTGGGACGAGCACACCAGCTCTAGCTGGTGTCTTGTGTCCTGATTGGATAGATTGATAGCAGCGCAGCCATTGGCTCCCGCTGCTGTCAATCAAATCCAATGATGCAGGCGCCGGGGGGCGGGGCCGAGACCGGCATTCGTGTCTGTGGACGCAAATGATGGACTCGGGAGAGTGCCCGCAAGGTAGCCCCCTCGAGAGAGCACTTCACCTAGGGGGTTATCTGATGTGGGGAGGAGCCGCGAGAGCTGCCGGAGGCCCCAGAAGAGGATGTTCGGGGCCACTCTGTGCAAAATGAGCTGCACAGTGGAGGTAAGTATGACATGTTTGTTATTTAAAAAAAAAAAAAAAATGATCCTTTACAATCACTTTAACCCTCTTGGGCATGGAGTTCACCAGAGTTTACTGGTTGCCACTGGAGTCCTCTTCCACTCCTCCATGACGACATCACAGAGCTGGTGGATGTTAGAGACCTTGCGCTCCTCCACCTTCCGTTTGAGGATGCCCCACAGATGCTCAATAGGGTTTAGGTCTTGAGACATGCTTGGCCAGTCCATCACCTTTACCCTCAGCTTCTTTAGCAAGGCAGTGGTCGTCTTACAGGTGTGTTTGGTGTCCTTATCATGTTGGAATACTGCCCTGCTGCCCAGTCTCTGAAGGGAGGGAATCATGCTCTGCTTCAGTACGTCACAGTAGATGTTGGCATTCATGGTTCCCTCAATGAACTGTAGCTCCCCAGTGCCGGCAGCACTCATGCAGCCCCAGATTATGACACTCCCACCACCATGCTTGACTGTAGACAAGACACACTTGTCTTTGTACTCCTAATTTGGTTGCCGCCACACACGCTTGACACCATCTGAACCAAATAAGTTTATCTTGGTCTCATCAGACCACAGGACATGGTTTCAGTAATCCATGTCCTTAGTCTGCTTGTCTTCAGCAAACTGTTTGCAGGCTTTCTTGTGCATCATCTTTATAAGAGGGAGTCATTCTGGGACAACAGCCATGCAGACCAATTTAATGCAGTGTGCAGCGTATGGTCTGAGCACTGACAGGCTGACCCCCCACCCCTTCAACCTCTGCAGCAATGCTGGCAGCACTCATACGTTTATTTCCCAAAGACAACCTCTGGATATGATGCTGAGCACATGCACTCAACTTCTTTGGTCGACCATGGAGAGGCCTGTTCTGAGTGGAACCTGTCCTGTTAAACTGCTCTATGATCTTGGCCACCGTGTTGCAGCTCAGTTTCAGGGTCTTAGCAATCTTCTTATAGCCTAGGCCATCTTTATGTAGTGCAACAATTATTTTTTTCAGATCCTCAGAGAGTTCTTTGCCATGAGGTGCCATGTTGAACTTCCAGTGACCAGCATGAGAGAGTGAGAGCGATAACACCAAATTTAACACACCTGCTCCCCATTCACACCTGAGACCTTATGAGTCACATGACACCAGGGAGGGAAAATGGCTAATTGGGCCCAATTTGAACATTTTCACTTTGGGGTGTACTCACTTTTGTTGTTATTTTGAGGGGACAGCAAATTTACACTGTTATACAAGCTGTACACTCACTACTTTACATTGTAGCAAAGTGTCATTTCTTCAGTGTTGTCACATGAAAAGATATAATAAAATATTTACAAAAATGTGAGGGGTGTACTCACTTTTGTGAGATACTGTATCTCTATAATTGCAAACAGAATTAGAGTACCGGTAAGTAACAGTACATACAACGATAATACATTATGTGTGTAGCACACTCCACATGTGCACACATAAATTACCTGCTATGAGGGATTACATTGTATGTGACCTGTTCCCAAAATTGGAAGACCGCAGCCGAATGGGACGGTCCCCACCAATGAAAATGATATACTATATATTTGGATAAAGAGGAACTGGTGTATGCCCTATAAAATAATAATACAAAGGATAACAGAGAGAGAGAGAGGGAAAGAAAAAAAAATATGAATGAATACATGGCTTCCTCTGATTGGCTGAGGTGGAGATGACGACATCATTTGCCTGCCTCTCCACATTAGCCAATCAAAGGAATCCTTTTATTCATTCATACAATACAAGGCTTTCTATGAATGGGTGATCAGCGCTCATAATGACTTGATTTAATCCCAGGAGTATTGTCCTTACCACTGCGAGAACACAGTGCTGTATCCTGTATGTACCTGATGCTACATACAGTATATATACAGTGCTGACACTCCCTGCTATGATTAGTGAAGGAAATAGTTTGTTTGGACCAGCTTGGTGCAAACTATTTATAGTTCACTAAAACCTGCTTAAAACGTGTTAGTTAGAATTAATAAAAGCAATAACTATATATATCTATAGATATACATACACACAGGTGCATCTCATAAAATTTGAATATAATCAAAAAGTTAATTTATTTCATTATTTCAATTCAAAAAGTAAAACTAATATATTTTATAGATGCATCACACACAGTGAGTGATATATTTCAAGCATTTCTTTCTTTTCATTTTAATGATTATGGCTTACAGCTAGTGAAAACCCAAATTTCAGTATCTCAGAAAATTAGAATATTACATAAGATCAATAACAAAAAGGATTTTTAACACAGAAATGTTGGCTTACTGAAAAGTATGTACAGTATAGTATGCACTCAATACTTGGCTCCTTTAGCATGAATTACTGTATCAATGCGGTGTGGCATGGAGGTGATCAGCCTGTGGCACTGCTGAGGTGTTATGGAAGCCCAGGTTGCTTTGATGGTGGCTTTCAGCTCATCTGCATTATTGAGTCTGGTGACTGTCATCTTCCTCTTGACAATACCCCACAGATTCTCTATGGGGTTTAGGTCAGGCGGGTTTGCTGACCAATCAAGCACAGTGATACCATAATCATTGATACTTTTGGCAGTGTGGGCATGTGCCAAGTCATGCTGGAAAATGAAATCAGCATCTCTATAAAGCTGGCTGGTTAGCACAGGGAAGCATGAAGTGTTCTAGAATTTCCTGTTAGAGGGGTGCACTGACTTTGGACTTGATAAAATACAGTGGATCAACACCAGCACATGACATGGCTCCTCAAATCATCACAGACTGTGGAAAATTTTGCATTTCATTTGGAAATCAAGGTCCCAGAGTCGGGAGGAAGAGTGGCGAGGCACAGAATCCAAGTTGCATGAGGTCCAGTGTGAAGTTTCCACAGACAGTGATGATTTCTGCAGGCCAGTCAAGTTCCTCCACCCCAAACTTGCTCATCCATGTCTTTATGGACCTTGCTTTGTGCACTGGTGTGCAGTCATGTTGGAACAGGAAGGGGCCATCCCCAAACTGTTCCCACAAAGTTGGGAACATGAAATTGTCTAAAATGTCTTGGTATGCTGACGCCTTAAGAGTTCCCTTCACTGGAACTAAGGGGCCAAGCCCAACCCCTGAAAAACAACCCCACACCATAATCTCACCAGTGCTCAAAGCAAGGTCCATGAGCGAATTTGGGGTGGAGGAATGTGACTGGCCTGTGGAGTCATGACCTCAACCTGATAGAACACCTTTGGGATGAATTAGAGCAGAGACTGTGAGCCAGGCCTTCTCGTCCAACATCAGTGCCTGACCTCACAAATGCGCTTCTGGAAGAATAGTCAAACATTCCCATAGACACACTCCTAAACCTTGTGGACAGCCTTCCCAGAGGAGTTTAAGCTGTTATAGCTACAAAGGGTGGGCCAACTCAATATTGAACCCTACGGACTAAGACTGAGATGCCATTAAAGTTCATTTGCGTGTAAAGGCAGGTGTCCCAATACATTTGACAATATAGCGTAGCTCCCAACTGTCCCTGATTTCGAGGGACTACCCCTGATTTGGAACAATGTCCCCCCTACCTCCTCATTTGTCCCTCATTTTTGTCTGATTTATATTGTGGTATATAAAAGGCACTATTTATCCTTTAAAAAGTGTTTCCCAGTGCTAAACCCTTCATCCAATTTCTCCCCGCGCCCGCCCAAAAAGGATGGTTTTTGATACTTTTTTTTTGCCAATTTTTGGGGAAAAAAAGCAAACAATGGTAACCAGTTTAGACAGGTGGTATGCAATGTGCACCTGCCTTAACTAAGTCACTTAGTGACAACGGCGTACTTTGTACATCACTTACTCTGGCAAGTTCACTGCATCAAAGTTATGATTGAGATTGCTATAAACATAGCTGCCTGTGCATTGTTCAGTATTTTGTGATTGCGCCCTGCACACAATCACTGGCTACCTAAAACAGGTCTTACATTTCAAATGTGTTAGACATCTCTTAAGAAATAGAAAAAACAAACAGAACAAGATGCAATAAATTTAACAGAATATTTTTATTGTTTTCTCAATGAGCAAGAACTTTTAGAAACTAGGTATAAACTAGTAACCAACCATATATAATAAACCACAAAATCCACTTTTTTCTTAAATATCAGATAGATATATTACTATAAATATATTCTTGAAAATATAAAACTTACAAAACAGTCAATTGTAAATATAATGTTGCTGAAATATTAATGCTGTGTCTAATTCAGCTCACAAGAAAAGCCTGGAGCAAAGCAAATGAAATGACATAGGCGGAGGGCTTACATGACTGGGGAAACAGGGTAATAGTATCAGGAGAGGGAGTGTATCAGGTTGGTGCTGGGGGGAGGGGTTGGAGAGGAGATAAAAGGGAGGCCCCTCCCTATGAGTCATAACAGTTTTGGGAAAAGTTCAGCAGAAGCATGTCAGAGGTGGAGCAGCTCTTGGCCCAGCTCAGGGAGGAAGCAGCATTTCAGGGTCTCCTGTTGGATGCAGGACACTTTGGGGCTTATTCTAACACGAACAGCAGCAGGTGACATTACAGGGGGGAGGTAGGGCAATCGGGCGTGTAGGCCCAGGCCGCTGGAGCGATTTTCTCACCGGACTGTCTCTCTAGGCCACAGCGTCAGTCGGGGGGTACCCTGTCAGGGACTCCCGACGGGACCCCCGGCCTAGTGGGCAGCAGCGCGGGATGGGGGGAGTCCTGTGCGGTCTCCCCTCCAGCACAGGAGGTCACCAGGAGGACAGTCTGGGTGCTCCAGGGTGGCATTGCGGCCTACTAGGCGGTGGAAACAGGAGGGCACGGGCCCCGCCCCTAGCGCTACGTCAGTCGGCCTGAGGCCTACCATTGAGGAACAAAGCAAAAGGGGTTCCCGGGCTTTCTTATGCACCGCCAAGGGACCTTAGGAGGAGCAGTGGGGGACAGCCGGGGAGGACTTCCAGGCAAGCGGAGGCCAGCAGGACTGAGGCCCCACACACTGGTCCTGGTAAGGCCGTCCAGAAGCCGGTGAGCGGGTACGCAATGCAGGGGGTTCAGAGGTCAGCGGAACCATCGGCAGCTGGTGCTGTTATGCTCTCATCAGAAGAGGAAGAGGGGTCTGGACAGAGGTCGGCAGGAGAACTGGGAGTCGGAAGAAGAGGCTGCTCCCCCCTCCAGCAGTGCAGTGCAACGTCGTTGGAAAGCAGATGGTCGGCTGATGGGGCAACTCCTGTGGAGCCCAGTAAGTCACCTTTACACTTATATCATGAGGGATTGTCTGTTAGCATAGGGCAAGAGGGCAGGACAGATGGGTCCGGCGGGAAGGACGGCAGTGGCTGAGGCAGCTGGGGGGGCTGCGGGGTTACTGGGTTTTCTTGATGGGACATAGGAATTGATGCAAAAGTTGGGGCATGCGGATAGAGCCCCCGCTGGGCCGGTGTCAACCTGGGTCCCACCAGCAAGAGTAGTCAGCCAAGCCATCTTGCTGGGGGGTGCGGTAGCTCCGGTAGTTCTGGCCTTGACAACATGCCCGTCACAGGTAACACAGGTGGGGTTACGCAGGGGACGACCAAGGTGGTGGTGGCGGGGGAAGCTGCGGGCAGACAGGAAGTCATCAGACTAGCTGGTTCTGCAAAATGCGAGGTCTATGTTTACTATGAGGGGCCATTGGGTGCACACTTGAAGCCTGAAGTATGAGAAAAGATGTGGTAGGGTGAGTATGCGGAGATTTTTTCCCTGCTGCAGTTAGCAAAAATTTAACCTGGATAGGGTTAAACCGGATCATTCAAAGGAGGACAGAGAGAAGAGGGGATACCGGTTGATCCCGACGACATTTGCCAACTGGCTGCTGGAGTTTTACCATCAGTGCAAGGGTGAGTGGGGAAAAAGAACCCCGAATACTGTTCGGCACTCTTTTGTTACTAGGATTTGATAGGGGAGGCGGATAGAGCTTACGGGGGCACGGAGTGGCTGAGGTATGTTAAGCATTTTCGTCAGTGGAGAGTTATCCGGCCGGCGTTGAGATGGGACCATAAGGACATCAGCCTGTGACTGTGCTTGAGGACGGCTGCGTGGGCTCCGCACCAGTTAATTTTCAGGGGAGGCCGGTGGACTTTCGGCTCAGGGACAGGCGGCCGGCAACAAATAAAAGGGTATGCTGGCAGTACAATGCTAGGACCTGCACGTTCAGAGGGATGTGCCGGTACAAGAACTAGTGTTCAGGGGTAGATGGTCTCATCAGTCGTCCAGAGGTTGCAAGCAAGGAATAGGTCGTGCTGGAGAGGCTGGACACAAGAGGGAGGACCACAGTGATGGTGAAAAGGATGTGGCCGTTTTCTCGGTAGGTATCCGGATTGGAAAGTGGCTCAGTTGCGGGATTCAGGTTTCACAGCTGGCGTTAGGATTCCATGTATTTTAGAGGTGATTCCATGGTGTCTTTCACTTTGTGATCGGCCATGCGATAGCCAGATGTAGTTTCTGAGGAACTTAGTAGGGAAGTCGCATGGAGGGCCCCTTTCCGTCTGCACTGTTTTGCTGATTTGGTAGTTTCCTCTTTGGAGTAGTGCCAAAGTAGGAGCCCAACAAATTTAGGTTGATTCACCACTTTCTTTTCCAAAAGGGGGTCGGTTAATGATGCCATTGACCAGGAGACATGTTCGGTGAGTAGTACATCGTTCGCTGCTGCGGTGGGTTGGGTGCGTCATTACGGCAAGGGGGCATTGATGGCGAAGGTGGAGGTGGAATCAGTTTTTCGGCTACCCCAGTTCACCCGGATAGCTTCCGGTTGCTGGGGGTGTCATTGGAATGAGTAATTTTGCGTCGTCCAATGCCCACCGATGTGTTGCTATGTATTCCTGTGCACTATTTGAGCAATTTAGCTCAGTTGTGGGAGGGGTGGTAAGGGATGTGTCGGGCGGGAATTCGATCATCCATTACCTGGACGATTTCATTTGCATGGTACCAGCTTCTTCCAGAATCTGCGCGGGGCTCCTGGCTACGTGGGAACACAGAGCGGACCGGTTTGGAATTCCGGTGGCACCTGAGAAGACGGGGGGCCTAGCACGGTCATCACGTTCCTGGGCGTTGTCTTGGACTCTGGTGCAATGGAACGCAGGTTGTCGGTAGATAAGCTGGCGAATTTAAAAGGGGATATTGCAGGTGTGATTGGTTTAAGCGTGGTCATCACGTTCCTGGGCGTTGTCTTGGACTCGGGTGCAATGGAACGCAGGTTGTCGGTAGATAAGCTGGCGAATTTAAAAGTGGAAATTGCAGGTGTGATTAGTTTACGCAAAGTCAGCTGCGAGTACTGCAATCGTTCGGGGGTAAGCGGAATTTGGCATGTCACATTCGGCCAATGGGGGCGGGTTTTTCTATCATTGGTTTTTGGCAAGTACAGCCGGGATCAGGTCTCCCACGAGCGTTGTGAGCTTGGTTAAAGCGCACAGGGAGAACTTGAGGGTATGGCATGCCTTTTTTGTTTGGGAATCCTTTCACGGACAGGCTCTATGGATTTTAAGGCCCGTTTGCAATTTTGACATGGAAATTATTACAGATACTGTTGGCTCTACGGGTTTTGGGGTTTTTTATTCCAGGGTCAGTGGAGTGCTGGACCATGGCCGCGGTCATGGCTTGAAGCGGGAGTTAAGAAGAATTTAGTGTTGCTGGAATTGTTTCCGGTGGGGCTTGCGGTGAAATTGTGGGGTGCTTCGTTCAGGGATCTGAAGTGGATGGAAGGAAGGGCTGGCGTTCGTTCAAAAGGCTGGTGAAGGGTCAGCTGGCCTGGCAGTTCGTTTACTGGTGTTGTATTTCTGGTGAGGCATAGGGAAGAGGGGGTGTCCACTCCTGCTGTGAATATGAAGTTAGCTGGTTTAGCTTTCCTATTCAAATTGCAAGGTCAACCTGATTTCACACAAGATTTTGGAGTGAGATGGGCGATTAAGAGTTACCGGCGATCGGTGGCCCGCAGGGATGCCAGGAGACCAGTAACCTTTGTCATGATGCGGGGTATGGTAGCATATTTGGGGGAGTGTGTTGATCTGAATACCAGGCCATCTTGTTCAAGGTGGCCCTTTTTGTTAGCGTTCTTTGGGGTGTTTCGGATAGAGGAGTTGGTCAGTCCTTAAAAAGGTTCATGGGGGAATTGGGGGTCACGAGGTTATATGTGGAGATGATGGGTTGGCTTTATTTTTGCGTAGATCGAAGACCGATCAAATGGGTAAAAGGGAGGTCAGTACAGGTGCTCCAGTGCCAGGATCACTGCTGTGCCTCATGTAGATGGATCTACTGTATCGCGCTTTCATATTGTTGATGATTTTTGTAAGAAAATGTTTACGGGCATTGGGGTGGGTAGAGAAGGAGTTTTCCTCTCATTCATTTTGGATAGGGGCTGCTACGGAGGCAGCCAGAAGTGGACTGGATGTGGATTCGGTAAAAGCGTATTGGGTGGTGGGAATCAAGGAGGTCCCAGACAGCAGTTCGGCCTCAACTTGTGGTTGGGTTGTGAAGTATTAGGGTGGGGAGGAGTTTGATGTTAGGCCCTGCGTGGTATGGAATACTATTTGGTCATGGTGTTGGGTTTGCTCTCTTATAATTTCAGAATCGGTGGCAGGAATGGTCTGGATAATGGTTCATTCCTAGGTGTTCTGGGGGGCCAGGAGGGGTGAGGTTGGGTAACAAGGCAGGCATATGGGTTTTTATAGATGGTAGGCTGTATTCGTGGTTGGGAGTCCCTGGGATGTTATGGGGTAGGATTGTTACTGAAGTGTATCGGTATGCAAAAAAGGGACAGGCTGCCCGACGTTTTTGCACGTGGGCGGCAACGGTTTGGGGGTTAGGTCCATGTTGGACATTACGCGGGACATCAAATTCGATGTGCGGCGGTTATTGAGGGATTTTCCTGGTATGGTCATTGTTTTGGTCGGACATGGTGGCTCGTACAACATGGCGGATGGCCAGGTTGGTGGAAAGGGTTAGTAGGGCCAGGAGAAAGATTAATAGGGATGTGAGCAAGTTCATGGTTAGGCATGGGGGATTGGCTATTAGGCACGTGGAATTGGAGTTTGAGAAATGGAGATACCTGAGGGCAGATGGGGTGTATTTGCATGAGGTGGGTATTGACATGTGGGTGTTCGGATTACAAGAGGGTATTTAGAGAGCACTTCGGGTGTGGAGGGGCACCCATAGGTAAGGTGTTTCCTTTGGGTGCTGTGGCGGGTGTTGGTCTTTGCAGGGGAAGGAAGATATTTCAGAAGGAAGAGTTCAGGAACTATCGTTGCTATGGGTCCTGATGGTGGTTTCCAGCTAATGGAGATTAGCTGGAAAGTGTTAATGGGGGCACTGCGGTTAGTGGTTGTCTCTGAGCCAGCATGTCGGCTTGAGGCCTATTAATACACTTGGAGAGGTACCGCAGTGCAGTATTGTTTTTCCACAGATGGTTATGAAGTTCCTGCAAAGACCAACGCTAGGAGATTGATGGGTTGATTAACAGATGTTTCAATGTTTTATGTTAATTTGAATATATATATTTGTTTAAATAAATTAGGCTGCTACGGCCTTGTTAACTCCAACCTTGGTGTGGTCTCAATTAATAAGGTAAGGTTAAGAGGTTGGGGTATATAAGTGGTGGTAGAGTTACCTCTGTTATACAACAGTCAAGAAAAGCCTGGAGCAAAGCAAATGAAATGACATAGGCGGAGGGCTTACATGACTGGGGAAACAGGGTAATAGTATCAGGAGAGGGAGTGTATCAGGTTGGTGCTGGGGGGAGGGGTTGGAGAGGAGATAAAAGGGAGGCCCCTCCCTATGAGTCATAACAGTTTTGGGAAAAGTTCCCGCCCACCCTCCCTTTGGCTTCATTGTTTTTGGCTGTTTTGTATTTCTTGCTTTTCATTTCGGACAGGTTCGTTGAATCCTGCAATGTCGTGGCAGTGGCGGGTGTTGGTCTTTGCAGGGGAAGGAAGATATTTCAGAAGGAAGAGTTCAGGAACTATCGTTGCTATGGGTCCTGATGGTGGTTTCCAGCTAATGGAGATTAGCTGGAAAGTGTTAATGGGGGCACTGCGGTTAGTGGTTGTCTCTGAGCCAGCATGTCGGCTTGAGGCCTATTAATACACTTGGAGAGGTACCGCAGTGCAGTATTGTTTTTCCACAGATGGTTATGAAGTTCCTGCAAAGACCAACGCTAGGAGATTGATGGGTTGATTAACAGATGTTTCAATGTTTTATGTTAATTTGAATATATATATTTGTTTAAATAAATTAGGCTGCTACGGCCTTGTTAACTCCAACCTTGGTGTGGTCTCAATTAATAAGGTAAGGTTAAGAGGTTGGGGTATATAAGTGGTGGTAGAGTTACCTCTGTTATACAACAGTCATGGCAATATGACCATAATCAAACCCTTCTGACCACATGACACCAGCCGAGTACCTTTTGTTTTCAACACTGATGTCTAAAAGTGTATTTCTTGTCACTTCTTGCACATTGCAAGAGTTTTTTATTTTGTTTTACAAAGCTATAAAAAGATTGACAACCCATGTCAAAATTGATTTTCACCTGAAGTTCAGATTTTATTAGATCAATGCTGCATCTATTTCTTGTGTCAGACCAGCACATTCCCATCATGCTGAAGACCCTTTCAACTGCTGCATTTGAGCATGGGATGCTAACAACAAATGACACCACTTTCAAGAGGTTTGGCAGTTTGTCAGGTCCAGCCTTCGTAAATATTGTTGACCATTTAACATCAGTGTTGAGATCATCATCCGCTTCAGTACCGGTAGAAACCTTTTGAAAGTGTGGACAAACGCAAGCAGGTCATCTATTGAAACAGAGTCTAAATTCAGAGCTTCAACAGATGCCACCAGGTTATCAAACGTAAGGTTCTTCTTCAAATTTAGACATTGAATTTTAGACAAATACTTTTTGTCTGAAAAATCAAACCACTGTTCTAAATACTGAACAGTTTTTGATAAAATTATAGGAATTCTGATTCTATTTTTTTTGCTTGCAGGTGAGGTAATTTTTTAAAGCTTTCCCAACTAGATATCCAAAAAAATGGTCTGGTTTGCCTTTGACTGATGTCATGATCTCATATACATCAACTGCAATCAAGTCATTTCGCTCCAGTTTTAATATGGCTGTCTGAAAAATAGGCAAGCAGTTGTGTAAAAACTGGAGCTATAACTCAGAAACTGATGGTGGGTCCAGTTCTGTGGTCTCACTATCTTCATCCACAGTAAATTGCCATATTACTTTAGGTGTTTCATCCTCACCAATACTTTGGAAGTAAGCTTTTACAGCTGGCCAATTTTTTAAAACTCTCTCGATTGCTGGATAAAGAGACAGCCATCTTGTTGGTACATGGCAAAGAAGTTCTGACCACTCAAGGTCAACAAAGTCAAACATTTCTTTTAGTGTGGCAACTCTCTTGGCTGATATTGAAAAATAATTATATAATTTCAAAATTAGACTTTCCACATCACAATTTAAGACATCTGAAGCCTTTTTAGCTGTATTGTGAAGTATGTGAGCTGGGCAGCCAGCTGGCAATATCCGATGATTTACAGCATGAAGCTTCTGGTACACACCGTTATGCTTACCAAAGTTCACACTTGCATTGTCAGCAGAATATGCAGACATCATATCCACAGATAGGTCATTTGTTTTAATTACATTTAAAATTTGCTCTGAAATTGCAGCAGCACTTTCCTCACCTTCATAAAAATCCAGCAAGCTTGTTACCACTCCTTTGGAGGGCTTAAAGTAACGCAGAACTAAGGGGAAAAGTTTGGTGTGCCCATGGTTAGATGCATCCGATCCAACACTAAAATAAGCATAGCTGTTTTTCAAATCTTTAACTACCATTTCCACACTGTAAGGAGCCAGCACGTTTGTTACAATGGCTTCAGCTTTGGTACGACCACATGACATCCCAGTGGCTTTAGCAGAATCCTGAAATATAACAGGAAGTAGTTTCATGGTGCAGTCCAAAGATTTATATGAATGACTGTGGCACATGGAATGGTAAACCATTGATATTTCAGCTGCTATAATTTCGTCTTGCATTGCCATATCCTTAGAGGGAATCATGAATTTGGAAAGCATCCCACTTTGTTTTGCAGCCCGATCAGCATTTTTTGACTTTCGCTAGATATGTGGATTTTGATATCACCTTCACCACCATGACCAATTCCAAACTCGCGCCTACACAGAGTACAATATGCTCTATGATAGTTACCGGTCAATGCTGTAATGCATGTATAAGTTGTTTTCCATAAGTCTCGAAAATGGCACAATCACTTTATCTTCTTTGATTTAGAGGTCGAAGCCCCCTGTTCATACCCGCTGCTATCCATCTTAGTATCAGTTGCACGATGTGTGAATGATCCTATAGTGATGATCCAAACACATTGACTGATGTATGAAATGGACAAGCCTACTTGTAATACAAAGTATTTACCAACACGCCACAGAGCTCCACAGCAATAAAACTCAGAGAGTCTACAAGCTAGTGTTTCATTAAAAATTAATCACATCTGATGTACTGATGGCCTCTCTCATTTCCTGATACACTAATTGCCCATAAAGAAAATCGGGCAAACATTTTTGTCCAAGGATCGATCATACAATTTTCTAAAAGTGTGTACACAACTTTTGACAGCCGATTCCGAACAAAAATTTCCGAAGGGAAAAACGCCAACATTTTTCTTGTATGGGAACAGAATGTACCATTTTTGTATGATTTTCGTACGAGAAATAGCAGATACGAAAGACTGCGCATGATCAGAAACAACAAATAACAAAAAAGCCTTTGTCGTATGCGAATTTTCGTGCATTATTTCTATCCTCGGTTCCGACTTGATGTGAAACATTGAGGAAAACCTGCCGATTGTTTGTCCGAATTTCTCATAGTGTGTACAGGGCTTAACAAGCCAGATACAAATACCCCCCAAATTACCACTTTTTGGAAAGTAGACATTCCAAGGTATTTAGTAAGAGGCATGGTGAGTTTTTTCAAGTTGTCATATTTTACCACAATTCTTTGCAAAATGAAGATTTTTAGTTTTCACAAAATTGTCATATTCACAGGTTATTTCTCTAACACAGCATATGCATACTTGCAACTACACCCCAAAATATATTCTGCTGCAAATAAGTGAATTTTCAGGGATCTCCTAAAGGTAGATAGGGTAGGGGCTGATCGGATATACGGGGGCAGGGAGTTCCAGAGGATGGGAGAGGCTCTGGAGAAGTCCTGAAGGTGAGCATGAGAGGAGGTAACAAGGGAGCTAGAGAGCAGTAGGCGATATCTGCAGATGAGGTTGGTGATGTAGATGGGAGCGATGTTGTGATTGGCCTTGTATGTTGTGGTTAGCATTTTGAATTTTATACGGTGGGGTAGGGAAAGACAGTGAAGGGATTGGCAGAGAGGGGCAGCATTAAGGAGAGAGTTGCAGTAGTCGAGGCAGGAAATAATCAAGGAGTGAATAAGTTGCTTTGTGATGTCATTAGTCAAGAAGGGTCTAATTTTGGAGAGGTTTCGGAGGTTAAGGCGGTAGGATTTAGCCAGCGATTGGATGTGGGGGCTGAAGGAGAGATCAAAGTCAAGGATTACACTCAGCACCCTGGCATGTGTGGAGGGACCAATGGTTGTGCTGTTTATCTTAATGGTAAAATCATGGGGGGGGGCCGGGAAGGAGGAAATGTAACAAGCTCCGTTTTAGAAAGACTGAGTTTGAGAAAGTGGTGTGACATCCATACTGATATGTCATTCAGTAAGTTTAGGATCCGTAAGGAGATCGAGGGGCTGAGTTGAGGAGTGGACAGATAGATCTGGGTGGGGGGGGACAGCAGGATGGAGGGGGACACGGAGGAAGTACGGAGGGGGACAGCAGGACGGAGGGGGACAGCAGAATGGAGGGGGACAGCAGCAGAACGGTAGGGGACAGGGAGGAAGAATGGAGGGGGAGAGCAGGACAGAGGGGGACAGCAGCAGAACGGAGGGGGACACGGAGGAAGAATGGAGGGGGAGAGCAGGACAGAGGGGGACAGCAGCAGAACGGAGGGGGACAGCAGAATGGAGGGCGACAGCAGCAGAACGAAGGGGGACATGGAGGAAGAACGGAGGGGGACAGCCGCAGAATGGAGGGGGACCCGGAGGAAGAATGGAGGGGGACAGCAGCAGAATGGAGGGGGACACGGAGGAAGAACAGAGGGGGACAGCAGCAGAACAGAGGTGGACACGGAGGAAGAACAGAGGGGGACAGCAGGACGCAGGGGGACAGCAGCAGAACGCAGGGGGACAGCAGCAGAACGAAGGGGCAAACGGAGGAAGAATGGAGGGGGACAGCAGCAGAACAGAGGGGGACACGGAGGAAGAACGGAGGGGGACAGCAGGACGGTGGGGGACACAGAGGTAGAACGGAGGGGGACAGCAGCAGAACAGAGGGGGACAGCAGAACGGAGGGGGACATGGAGGAAGAATGGAGGGGGACACAGAGGAAGAACGGAGGGGGACACGGAGGAAGAACGGAGGGGGACACAGAAGAAGAATGGAGGGGGACACAGAGGAAGAACGGAGGGGGACACAGAGGAAGAACGGAGGGGGACAGCAGGACGGAGGGGGACAGCAGCAGAACGGAGAGGGACACAGAGGAAGAACGGAGGGGGACAGCAGGATGGAGGGGGACAGCAGCAGAATGGAGGGGGACACGGAGGAAGAACGGAGGGGGACAGCAGCAGAACGGAGGAAGAATGGAGGGGGACAGCAGGACGCAGGGGGACAGCAGCAGAACGCAGGGGGACAGCAGCAGAACGAAGGGGCAAATGGAGGAAGAACGGAGGGGGACAGCAGCAGAACGGAGGGGGACACGGAGGAAGAACGGAGGGGGACAGCAGGACGGTGGGGGACACAGAGGAAGAACAGAGGGGGACAGCAGGACGGAGGGGGACAGCAGCAGAACAGAGGGGGACAGCAGAACGGAGAGGGACATGGATGAACAACGGAGGGGGACAGCAGCAGAACGGAGGTGGACACGGAGGAAGAATGGAGGGGGACACGGAGGAAGAACGGAGGGAGACAGCAGGACGGAGGGGGACAGCAGCAGAATGGAGGGGGACACGGAGGAAAACTGGAGGGGGACAGCAGCAGAACGGAGGGGGACATGGAGGAAAGATGGAGAGGGAGAGCAGCAGAACTGAGGGGGAGTGGGGGGGACAGCAGCAGAACTGAGGGGGGTGGGGGACAGCAGCAGAACTGAGGGGGGTGGGGGACAGCAGCAAAACTGAGAGGGGTGGGGGACAGCAGCAGAACTGAGAGGGAGTGCTGTGTGTGGGGGGGACAGCAGAAGAACTGAGGGGGGTGGGGGTCTGGGAACAGCAGCAGAACTGAGAGGGAGTGTGCATTGCTCACTGTAACTAGGTAGTGGAAGTTACACTAACCTGAAGTTTGTCTGGCGGGCGGACCTCGTGGGCGGGAGGGAGCCGGAGGGAGGACTCGGACGAGGCGGGTCAGTCAGGACGGAGAGAAGTTGAACTGTGGAGTGGAGACTGTTGGCAGCTCGGAGTCGGCCCGGGTTGCGCTGCTGGCTGGCAATGTGCTTCTGCTTCACTGGCTGCAGTGCTGGAGTAGTCGGCTCGGCGGCTCCGGGTCCGGGACTGGCAGGCACCACTGACTGGGGCTGGGCACAGGGCAGGGCAGGCTAGTAAGTGTGGCAGGCTGGCGGCTCAGCGGCTGCTCTCTCTCTCTCGGACTGAGGCGCGCTGCTCAGCCATAGCTTGTAGACTAGAGTGCGGGTGCCCACTGCACTGACTATTACGTGAGGGACGGTGCCAGCTGACGTCACTGGTTGCTAGACGCGGGGCGGGCGACCCTAGCCTAGCAACCAGTAAAGCTGCATGGTGTGTGTTACTGTGTTAAACAGTGTACTACTGTGTAATGATTATAAGGGTGGCGGACTCGTCTCGGAGACGGAGTCGGACTGGTGCCAGCCGGCGGTGTGTTTTTTGGACGGGCTGTATTGTCCCGGAATGAAGGTACCTGGGACACGGGACAAAAATCTGAAATAAGGGACAATCCCGGGCAATCCGGGACACATGGCCACCCTAGTGGCGGCCCGTCCATTAGGGGCGCACGGGCGCCGCCCCCCCATTCATGCATCTGACCCCCTGATCTACATGCAGGGCGCCAGATGCATGGATTCCAATGGGGACTTTTTTTTTTAGTTTGAAGCACGTCATTAGAGCCAGAGGGCAAAAGGAGAAGAGATCCTATTGGCCTAGGAGGAGGAAGGAGAATGAGGAGGCAGGAGATGCACGGCTGGAGGAGACGCATGGCCGGAGGAGACGCAGGCGAAGCCTGACCGACCAACCCACCAGCCACCAAGGTGAGTCCAGGGATGGCTCACCCTCAGCCATCCAGCATCCAGCACTGCCCTGCTTGGACAGGGGAGGGAGGAGGGGAGATCAGAGTCATCCTGGGCAGGACACCTGCCTCCTAAAGTAAGGAGGCCGTCTGCAGGTGTTCCCCGCATTTATGTCCATCTCCCAGGGGGGAACGATTTTGTCTCCTGCCAAGTTCTCCATTGGTTTGATGCCCCCCCCCCCCACACACAAATTATTGAACACAAGCCACCACTGCCTATGCCTACTTACTTTTCCTATTGTGTCCCTTGTTCCCATCTCAAAAAGTTGGGAGGTATGCACTAAATAGTGACCTCAGTCTCTTTGTAATGTGACTGTGCTCAGGGCTAACAATTGGCTGCTAGACCCAGGCACTCTCACACAGGAGGAGGTCACTTGCTCCCTCATACCCAGAAGCACCAGATATTGTTACCAGGAGAGGGCACGGTGAGGGAGTGCTGGTAGAGTGATTATCCAGGGTTCAGAAGGAGGGTACTTTATAAAAATGCTGTCTCTTTGCCCTGAATGACAAGAGTACAGTATCATTTTAAATGTAGAGAATGGTAGTCTGCTTTTAACAAGGTAACCGTCTCTTCAAACGTGGAGCATTGTGGTCTTATGACAAGGGGATAGTGCTTCTTTAAACAAAGATCTTGGTGTTCTTCTTTTGACAAGATGACAATGTCTTTTTTTAAATGAAGAGTTTGGTTGTCTTCTTATGACAAGGTGCTTGTGTCTCTTTTATTTGTAGTGGTGCCCCCGTGGGGTCACTTAGTGTTCTAGCATCCACAAATTTTACTTTGCTGATCTGACATTCATTTTGGCACACTTTCAAAGACAATGAACAGTCTCTTGCTTGTTTTTGTTGTTTTTGTTAGGGGATTAAACTTGGATGGGGAAAGGGACATGGGATACCCAAATACTTCTCAATGAAAAAAATGTTGGTTTGAGTCTAAATTTGACAATCTCTTCCTCTGCACATCTCCTCCAGCACACTACTTGAGATCACTTGCTTCACTTCACTGTCCAAATTTTGGTTCCTGTCACCGTTAGCACATAGCTAGTCCTCACTCTGAATAAGTCCTAACGTTTTTCTAGTAGCCCTTTATAGACAGGGATCTGCAGTCCCCTTTGTGGTAGCAACCATTTTAGTTGAGAAGAATAGTGCTAACTGACACTTGCTGGACTACTGATCCAAGCACGTCCAATGCAAATCCTGCTAGCCCTCTTGGCTGCAACGCCTTGAATCCAAAGCAACACCACAGTCTCTCCCTCTGGCTCCACCTACAAATTCTGGCATGTCTCTCCCAGAGCTTCACGCTGTGCTTCTCACTCACCGACCCCGGCATGGATCCCTCCTGAATGACTTTCCTGGCAGTGCTCCCAACTGTCCTCTTCCTGCTCCAGGACACCTCTCAATGACCGTGTAGAGAGAGGTTCCCTCCCAGCTCCCGAGGTCACCCCCACCCAGAAAGGGGGTTTACTCAGCCCACGACAGTCTAACACTCCATCATCCAGTTCTTCCACCTGACAACTTCTCCCACAGCAGGCTGACCATGGATATATATAAGGCCTGCCTCCTGCCAATACTAGTTGGGGATTGGTCAGGGCTCCCACATACACCCCATGTCACTCCAGCTCTCTGGCCTGCCTCTTTTCCAGAACCTTCTGAAAACCAGAGGAGGCGCCCAAGAGCTGAAGCACATGTCAGTCACCTACTGCTACACTAAACCACTCCCCTGCCCCCAGATCAAAAACAAACAGGCCTAGCTCACAGCATAGGCCTGCCTAAATTTACCTGCGCTGACAGTACAAAACAAACCCATTACCCTAGCACCTACCTACCTAAGGTAGAGGGTGCTACATATTGTAGAGCATGGTTGTCCTCTTATGACAAAGTGACCCTGTCTCTTTTGATGTAGTGCATGGTTGTCTTCTTATGGTTGTCTTCTTGTCACAAGGCCGCAGAGTCTCTTTTAATGTAGAGCATGGTTGTCTTCTTATGGCAAGGTGACACTGTCTTTTTAAACATAGAGCTTGGTGGTCTTCTTATGATAAGGTGGCACTGTCTCTTTTAATGTAGCGCATGGTTGTCTTTTTATGACAAGGTGACAGTGTCTCTTTAAATATGGAGCTTGGTGGACTTCCTATAACAAGGTGACTGTCTCTTTAAACATGACGCATTGTGGGCTTCTTAAGATAAGGTGATAGTGCTTCTTTAAAAAAAAAAGTGTTTGGTGTTCGTATGGCAAGGTGACTGTGTGTTTTTTAAACGTAGAGTTTGGGGGTATTCTCATGACAAGGTGATAGAGCTTCTTTACATGTAGAGCTTCATTGTCTTCCTATAACAGCGTGACCATGTTTCTTTTATTGTAGTGCACATTTGTCTTCTCATGACAAGGTGTCTTTTTTATAATGTAGTGCATTGTTGTCTTCTTATCACAAGGCCACAGAATCTTTCAATGTAGAGCAAGGTTGTCTGGTTGTGGCAAGGTGACACTGTTTCTTTAAGTGTAGAACTTGGTGATCTTCCTATGACAAGGTGACAGTGTCTATTTAAAAGTAGAGCTTGGTGGTCTTCTTATGATAAGATGACACTGTCTCTTTAAACATAGAATTTGGTGGTTTTCTTATGACAAGGTGACAGTATCTCATTTAATGTAGAGCATGGATTTCCTCTTATGACAAGGTGACAGTGGGGGAGGTTTACTAAAACTGGACAACTCAGAATCTGGTGCAGCTGTGCATGGTAGCCAATCAGCTTGTTCAATTAAGCATTTACAATAAAACCTGGAAGCTGATTGGTTTCTATGCAGAACTTCACCAGATTTTTGCATGCTTCAATTTTAATAAATCAACCCCAGTGTCTCTTGAAATGTAGAGCTTAGTGGTCTTCCTATGACAAGATGGCCGTGTCTCTTTAAACGTAGAGCTTGGTGGTCTTCTTTTGACAAGATGATAGTGTCACTTTAAATTGAGAGCTTGGCATTCTTGTTATGACAAGATGATAGTGTCTCTTAAAACATGGTTGTCTTCTTATGACAAGGTTTACAGTATCTTTTTAAAAGTGGAGCATTGTGTTTTTTAATGTAGATCATGGTTGTCTTCTTATGATAAGGTGACAGTGTCTCCTTAAACGTAGAACTTGATGGTCTTTTATGATAACGTGATAGTGTTTCTTCAAATGAAGAGTTTGGTGGTTGTCTTATGACAAGGTGAAGGTGTGTGTTTAAGCGTAGATCTTGGTGGTCTTCTTATGATAAGGTGACAGTGTCTCTTTTAATGTAGATCATGGTTGTCCTCTTCTATGTCTTGGGTGCTCCAACAGTGAGATCTCCTGGCCATAATTCCCAACTCTGTTCCTGTTCTGTGTTCCAGCTTCTCCTCTTACATTCCGTAATATAAAATATATTAGAAAATCTGCAAGGTTTTGGGAGGACTGACGCTTTAAGCATATATCTAAAAAAAGCATATATCTAAAAAAAAAAAAATGGAACTACTATATTTTTCCTTTTAAATTGGCTGCCCTGCTTGCAAACATTGGCCTGTATATGTTCATCCGTAGGCGATGTTTCTCTGATTCTGTACTCTCCATGGAAAACTACATGAATTTCAATTTATCATCATTAGACCTGGAGCCATCTCATTCCAAGGGTGTATTATTGTCTGTAGACAAAACACACGTCCCCTTGATATCTTCATCAATTATTTCATCTACTGTATCTGAAAACTTTCTCCTAAATCTACCTTGTCCTTCCCTTCTAGCTAAGAACATTAATAAAATCATGAGGAACTCTCTGTATTGTTTTCTCTCCTGTAAACTACCTTGCATGCCCCCTTTAATAGCTGCGTATTCCGCCCCTGGATTCGGCGGATATAAATGCATTATTTTCTCATTAAAATGAGCTTGTCACTTTTGCCGCTCTCTGCAAATCATTAGCGTGTTTACCGTGTTGAACAGCAGAAGCTCTGTGATAAATGGATGAATTTGTAGTAAAAAGGAAGCAAATCTTTTTGGTAATCTCTAAGAACTTCAGCCAGATGTAAAAATCTCCATTTAGTTCTTTTTTTTTTTTTCTTCACTGAAAAAAAAAACTAAAATTATTTTTAAACTGTACTGTTTGTAATTACTTCTAATCCCTCTTTATATTAAATTCTTATCATCTCATGAGCGCTGATTTTAATTTGGAGTCGGGCTGACAGTAGGTGGATCATTAGATTACAGTATATTTATTTGCAGATTCTAGAGCATTCTAAATGCTCACCAGTAAAAGTTTTAGGACCCATTAACGTCTATCTATTGGTAAAACATGCGTTTTAATGGACTTTGCTGCAACTATGGTGCTATGTGCATTGCATTATGGCGCCATGTATTTAGAACGACAACCCATGGCTATGTACATTAGCTGCCAATGCACATTCAGCGCATTGCTAAATATGTTCAGATGTACTTTTTTGTGTTTATAATCTATTAGATTGTAAACTCTAATGAGCAGGGCTCTCTTAACCCTCTTGTATTTTATTGTATTGTAACTGTACTGTCTCCCCTTTTATATTGTAAAGCGATGCGTAAATCCTGTATAATAATAATAAGGTGAATTGCCAGCCCATTCATAAGGAATGGGCTGCTTTAACATAACATGCAATAACATGTAAAATTGCTGAGTTAGGCTCGGTAAACACTACTGTGATACGACTTTGATGTGATCTACACTGGGCTTATGTGGTGCGACTTTGATGGAACTTTTCCTATTCTATAGGGCCAAGTCACACTGTAAGTTGCACCAAAGTAGTGCAGGAACCTTATCCAAAACCGCACCATTCCAAGTTGCATTGTTTAGAATGAGCACCATTGAAAACAATTTTATTTCCCTTGTCATGCGATTCTGTGCAACTCAAGTCTCATCAGAAGTCACATCAATGTGGACCAGGCCTAAATGTGCATTCGTTAACATACTTACATAGTCAATTTTAAACAAATACACAAGTCCATATAGTTTAACCAATAGAAACAAATGAATAAACAAAATAGAAAACCCCCATATACAGAACCAAATACCTACAGTTGAACCAGAGGAAAGGCAAAAAAAACCTATAAGAATGGTCCAATTTGCTTCAGTGGGGAAAAAAAAATCCTTCCTGATCCCCAGAAGACAATTGGATATTTCCTATAAATATTAGTATCCACTTATATTATGTGCATCTGGGAATACATTTGGCTCAACAATCTACTGAGTTGGCCAAAACTAGTTCTTGAGGGAGTCTATGCCTTAATTTTTACAGCTCTTACAGTGAAGATGCCTTCCCGTATATGGTGGTAAAATCTCCATTCCTCTAGATGTAAAACAACCTATTTGTCTTCTGTAATGACCTGAAAAAAGAATAAGTCTACACCATGTTCACTATGGACTACCTTTGTATTTTTACATGGTAATCATATAATGTCCTCTTTCCAAGAGAGACTACATTCAGTTCATATAATCTTTGTCATAGCTGAGCTCTTCCAGGTTAGTATGAACTCCCCCCAAATAACCCCTTTTTGGAAAGAAGACATCTAATTTTTTATCACAATTTTTTGGAAATGAAGAACATGGTGATACTGAGGGATACTGAGGGATGTAAAACATGGCGCTTGGTAATGGTGCACTTTATACAGCTCATACAAGTCATACACAAAGGTGAGATGTAGTGAAAGGGTGAATGTACAAGTCACATACATGGGAGGATGGAGATTAAAGGGGGGGTAATTGTGCAGGATAAAAAAGGTGAAGGGTTAAATTTACAGATCACATATAGAGACATGCTGAAGATGAGTTAATGGGCAATGATGAGTGGAAAGGACGTCTGATAGTGCTTTATCCAGTGCTGTTTATAAACAGCACTGGGTGAAGTACCGTCTACTTAGATATATGACGGTAGTATAATGGTTAAAGCATAAAAAGGAAGAGAACTGAAAAGTGGAAAGAGAAAGAGTGAAAAGGACTACAGGCAGAGCAATTGTGGGGTGGAGCATTGAATGTCTTGGAAACAACTTGTTGGACTATATGAATTTTTTCTTTTGAGCAATGACAATAGTAGTAGGGGTAGATCATAGAGTCACATACAGTATGGTAAAGAAGCTTGGGAAGGTATCTGTGGAAATGTAAGTTTTCTTTAATTTGTCAAGGACAAGAGTTAAAATTTGGTAGCTTTGAGTTACAGTCAAGGACATCGCTATTTAACTCAACATTTCTCCACCTTTTTAAATCACTTTCAGTGCTTTGCCAGCAGGTTAGTCACCCAAAGAGAAGATAAATTTTGCAGGAGCAACCTTATTCTGAGCAGATTAAGGTTGTGCTGAGGAACAAGTAGGTTGAAGAAGTTTGAGAGGGTAGAATAAAAGGAGAGCAGTCCAAAGACAAGCAATGTTTTTTATTGTGAAGATATCTAAGGAAGCATGTGGGTTTTGAGAGGCATAAGGTAGAGATGTTAAAGTGGATCAAAACCCGGTCACTAAAATCTCATTTACCATGTTAATGTTATTTCAAATTTTTTTCTTTTTTAATTTGCAGCTTTTATTAAAATAATATTTGGTTATCCTGTTCTGAAAGCCCTTGTTGAGGCACTTTGGTAGTCCAGCTCGGTGGCAGGAGAGAACAATGAGTGCTCACACTGCAGAAGTTCGTCAACGGTAGTAACTTGAGCTGAAAACGGGTTCACATTGGAGTTGATTTACTAAAACTGAGAATGCAAAATCAGGTGCAGCTGTGCATGGTAGCCAATCAGCTACTAACTTTAGCTTGTCCAATTAAGCTTTGCCAATAAAACCCGGAAGCTGATTGGTTTCTATGCAGAGCTGCAACAGAGTTTACACTCCCCAGTTTTAGTAAATCAACCCCCACTGTCTCTCCAGTCGCTTAGTGTTTCATGAAAACAAAAAGCCACACAGCATAACGAACATTACATGGAGATGTTAAGGTACTGTGAATCTCTGACCATTTGAACAATCAATGCAGAGAACATTTATTAAATCACCAACTAGGTTTCGTGCTTAGGAGAATCCCAGATTATACTCTCAGTAATGATTAAAATCAAAAAATAATTGCGCTATTACAAAAAGGTAGTGCAGGTGGTAGCTGCCAGCATGTAACAATGTGGTAACAGTGTAAAGATGAATAGGTACTAAACACATGCAGCGCTAAAATAAATGATAAAGATGTGCATTTACATCTAAGACGTGTATAGCATCATCATATCTCATGAATAAGTGACAACATACTAAATACATAGCTTAAATCCTGTGTCAATGTAAGCAGTGTGTGCGGTCAGAGGGCATTTCACAAATAACCAAATTTAAGAAAAAAAGTCCATTAATGTGTGATAAATCATATAGCAGTCCACAGAAACTGGAGGTTCATGGGCATATGGGGTGCCCCATCTACGCATAAAGCAGAGGCTGGGACAAACTGTGTATAAGGAGGCACTTTGCACACAGATCTTCTACAATTCCAACACAAAACTGCAAACGACAGGAGTGAATATCCTTACCAGAGGGGATGGACACAGTCACCGTACGGTGGAGTGTCATATGAGCTTGAGGGATCACACAGTCCCAGGGGTGTCAGGCTGGAGAAGTCCTGGCGGGGAATCTCATCCGGGACGACCGTAGTTGTTCGGTAGTGTGTGAGTCCACGACCAATCAGGATGTCTCTCTCAGATGGAATGGGTATGCAGAGGAAAATGTCTAGAACTCAAAGGGGTCCCGTTCATGGAAGAAAGAAGGAATAAAAAATCTCCACATAGGGCATGAATCCAATAAAAAATGCTTTTATTGAAAAGCTAGAAAGTGCTCAACAGCGCACTTAAATAGGTAAAACGTGATCACAGAAGAAATAAAATAGCGTGGTAACAGAGCATCTGGAGGCTTTAGCCAGATGCTCTGGTGATTCCTTCTTCCATGAATGGGACCCCTTTGAGTTCTAGCCGTTTTCCTCTGCATACCCATCCCATCTGAGAGAGACATCCTGATTGGTCATGGACTCACACACTACCGAACAGCTACGGTCGCCCCAGATGAGATTCCCCGCCAGGACTTCTCCAGCCTGACACCCCTGGGACCGTGTGATCCCTCAAGCTCATATGACACTCCACCGTACGGTGACTGTGTCCATCCCCTCTGGTAAGGATATTCACTCCTGTCGTTTGCAGTTTTGTGTTGGAATTGTAGAAGATCTGTGTGCAAAGTGCCTCCTTATACACAGTTTGTCCCAGCCTCTGCTTTATGCGTAGATGGGGCACCCCATATGCCCATGAACCTCCAGTTTCTGTGGACTGCTATATGATTTATCACACATTAATGGACTTTTTTTCTTAAATTTGGTTATTTGTGAAATGCCCTCTGAACGCACACACTGCTTACATTGACACAGGATTTAAGCTATGTATTTAGTATGTTGTCACTTATTCATGAGATATGATGATGCTATACACGTCTTAGATGTAAATGCACATCTTTATCATTTATTTTAGCGCTGCATGTCTCAGTAATGATGCAATAGTCAAGAAATTCTAGGAGGTGGTGAAGGGAGATGATGACCACGCCTGCCAAACTTTGTCAATTTTTTGGGGGCAGCCCTGAAATAGGTAGGCAGCTATTTAGAATGGGGCCATGGAAATTACTAATCCCTTCCAAAAAAACATTGTGGTTTTCTTCCAATGTAGGATAATAGCTTTACGGTTTGCTGCAGTCGGGACATCTCCCTCCACCAAGCCCAATATTCATACTGACATTGGTACTGGCTTAGTGTAACCAGCACCTCTGTGATGCAAATAGTCACCTTTAACCAGAAGCTTTGAATCAATGGACAGTGCCAACATACATGGCTAATGTCTGTGGGGAAGTGAACACATGACCAGCACTCAGTCGATTGGGAGGGATACATGCCAGCCTAGCAGGAGTTAGGTAGATCCGGTGAAGGAATTTAAAATAGATCAGGTGATCCCTGGCAGAGCCTAGTGTTTAGAGGAGCAGTCCCATATATCCTCCCAATCCTCTCCCTAAAGATTATGGATGTCATCCCTCCATTTGGCTTTACAGTGAGCCACCGGAGGTGGCATAACCTGAAACGATTCTTTGTATATTTTGTATACTTCAGATAAGGTTTTCTCTACAGAGTTATCAAGCAGTGAGGAGTCTATAACTAAAGGCAGAGTCTCTAATGGCAAGCTACCGAACTGGGACATAAAGGTGTGAAGGTAGTGAAAGAAATAGTGATTGGGAAGGTCATACTTAGCTTTTTATTGGTCAAAGGTCATCAACCTGCCCCCCTGAACTACATCTCCCACCTTCTTAATGCCTCTGGAGGCCAATAATGCTGGATCTTGAAGTGTGTGCCAGACAGGGATTCATCCAAAGTGGAGAGGAAGGGGAAAAAGCCAGCCATCTGTTGTTGTGTCAGTGGTTGAAGGAGCTACCAGGCCCTGATAGTGGCCTTCATGGAAAGGGTAAGAGGCAGCGTTCAATTAATTCCCCTATAAAGTGCAAATTTCAGACTCTTGTAGGATCCTAAGATGGTGGCCTCCAATTCTGCGGTGCAATCACCATCATCGCTCCCTAGCCATCTGGTTGGTCCTACCCATGAGAGGCAAGGGAAGGTTTTTCCAGGCCTGTGTCTTTCGTTTGAGCAGAGTTATTAGATTTAGAGCCATGTAGTCAGCTACACTAGCCATAATTTGAACTATCAAGTAGGTCAATTGAGAGACTTGACATAACAGCATTTTTAAATTCACCACTGCCCCTGGGTCTCAGACCCAAGGTAGGATGGTGATTTATTGCAGTACTTGAACACAGGCTGGCAGAGGGATCAGGGTGCAGGATACTCCAAAAACACACAGGCATTGGAGAACAGATTCTGAGGCAAAGCTCTTTAGTGGCAGCCTTAAAGAGGAGTTCCACCCAGGGGCTCCATTAAAAAAAAAAAATTAAAAGTCAGCAGCTACAAATACTGCAGCTGCTGACTTTTAATTGGACACTTACCTGTCCCTGGGTCCAGCAATGCGGGGGATCGAAGCCCCGCTTGTCCCCCCCTCCGCTCGTCAGTGCCGGCATTTCAACTGTGGGCGCCGGGCTGTGGCTTCACAGCCTGGCACCCACTGCGCATGCGCGAGCGGCGCCGCACGCCGTGATTGGCCACTCAATCACCTGGGACCTGTAATGGGTTCCAGATGATTGACAGGAGGGAGGGAGCAGAGCCGAGCCCTTCCTGTGCCTGGGGGGAAGTGATGTCACCAGCCCAGGCAAAGGAAGAGGTAGACTACGAGGGGCCACCTAGCAACAGGCATTTAGAGGTAAGTAAAAAAAAAAAAATATTCAAATGTTTTTTTGTTTTTTGTTTTACAATTTTTCAGGTATTTTTGTTTTTTTGGGTGGAACCCCACTTTAAGTATTGCTGGAGGTAGAGTGGACAGCCAGCTAGTCTGAGACTCTGTAAAAGCAGTCTCAGTCCTTGTAGCAACCTCTGGCATCTAATCCTAATAGCACAAGTACACCTGGAGCTCTAGGCAAAATGTCATACTCACAATGTCCAAAGACAGTTCCCCACTTCAGTAAAAGGGGGTTCCTTTTCCAGCCCAGCTTCCTAAGGTAGTGTCCTCCAGCAAATGTCTTTAAGTCCAGGTCCCTTTAGGCCCTCAGATAAGTATATGCCAAGCCCTGACAACAACAGCCCTTCAGTAACACAGGCTGCCTCCTAGGTGGGAGAGGCCCTAGGAGAGACCTCTGAATAGATCCTCCCAAACATTTTCCCCCCAGCCACACCTTCTAGGCCTGCCTCCCAGGGATTGACTGAGGCCAGATCAGGGGCAGATCCAGGGGGGGCAACGAGGCAACCCTCCCTCCCCGAGAAATGAGTAAGCGGGCTGGCAGGTGAGCGTGTAGTCATGCCAGTAAGCGGGCTGATGAGTGAGTGTGGGAAGGCAGGACAGTGAGCTGGCCGACAGGGGAGCGGCGTGGGCAGTCATGCCAGTAGCCGGGCCGATGGGTGAGTGGAAAGGCAGGACAGTGAGCAGGCGGGCATGCGAGCAGAGAGATGACATCATCTCTCACCGCCCGCCCTTCATCACCGCAGTTCCGCCCTCATTATGCGGGCAGCAGAGAGATTACAGCATCTCTCTGCTGCTTGCCTTCACTCTGGGACACAGCTAGTGACAATTCGCACCTTGTTGCAGGCAGACAATCTGCACCTTGTGGCAGGCAAGTGACATGTCAAGTGACAATCCGCATCTTGTGGCAGGCAAGTGACATGGCAAGTGACAATCCGCAACTTGTGGCAGGTGATGTGGCAAGTGACAATTCGCATCTTGTAGCAGGCAAGTGATGTGGCAAGTGACAATCTGCAACTTGGGGCAGGCAAGTGACAATCCACACCTTGTGGCAGGCAAATGACATGGCAAGTGACAATCTCCATCTTGTGACAGGCAAGTGACGTGGCAAGTGACAATCCGCATCTGGTGGTAGGTGATGTGGCAAGTGACAAGCTGCATCTGAAGGCAGGTGATGTGGCAAGACACACGCTGCATCTGTTGGCAGGTGATGTGGCAAGTGACACACTAACTCGGGGCTCCCACTGATTCTGCATTATGATAAGTTGAAGTATTTAATTTTATATTACAATGTAATAATATAAATAATGCGTTTCAATCATCCTGACACCATAAAAACCATGGTGCCGTGATGATTGAAGTGCTAAGATCAGCCATTGACCCAATAAATTGCCTGCGAAAAACCTTATTTCCTGGCAGTGCCCCTCCCGAGACAAGGCTCTGGATCTGCTCCTGGGCCAGATAAATATTCATAGCTCAGTGGGTAACCCTCCGACTCTGTTTTTGGAAGCTTCTTCCAGAGGCAGACGGAAGCAATCAACCACCAGGCTTAGAAATAGACCTGAAAAAAAAAATTGCTATTCTTCTGGGTACAGCAGAGCCAAAAACTAAATGTATCCACCCTAAGGCGGGGGCACTTTACACATGACACTGATTCAGGGGGCATGGCATCCGAGGCCATCTCCAGCATTCAGAAGAGGATGGAAGGAACTCTGTATCTGGAGTCCGTCTCTCACCCTCTGCCATGTGTAGAAGGCACCCAAAACACCTAAAATGATGAAACTCCTGATGTGAAAGGGGGGAATCTGAGCTGAAAGGGGGCTTTGACTTTGATGTGGAGGGAGTGTCACTTACAGTATCCATATGCGAAGCCCGAGACGATGAGGCCCCTTGCACAGTTCCCATCCCAGCACCCCTGGAAGTTGAGATGGGTTAGGCAGGGGCGATGGAAAGACACAAGTGCCAGGGTGCCAGCACCATGGTCTAGAATTCGACAGTGTTGATATCAAGAGAGCAGGGGTACAGCTGGTAGTACACTGTGGATGTGCCAAGCTCAGTTAAAAGCCGGGTCCAATGCCTGGTCTAAAAACAGCTGAGCAGGACGTTACCAGGTTGTAGGCAAGATCAGAGACAGGTAAAGGTAGGAAACAAATGAAAGATTCTGATGTGAAACAGGGATACTCTAATATAAAGGGGGGCTCCTGATGTGAAGGAGGGACTCTGATGTAATGGCTGGGGGCTATGATGCTAAGAGAGGAAGCTAATGTGAAAGAGAGGGGGCACCACACAATGGGTGACATCATCCAGTGCAGATGGCAGTATCCTTAAACCCATCAAATACAATTCAGCAAGGTGTGCATAGCATGCCACTATTAGCCTGGCCCCTACTCCACCCTCTGTCTCTGTCACTTATTTTGCAGGATGTCAACTATGGTATCCACCTCATCCCTTTAAACCCGAACACATAATAATTACACAGATTCTGTGGCTGATTAAGATGGTAATTAAACTCACTTGGTGCCTTATCTGCATTTTATTAGCCTCCGAACCTGTGTAATTCAGATGTGTTTGGGTTTAAAGGGACAAGGTGGCAACCCTAGTGTCAACCCCACTAGCTAGAGGAGACAAGCAGTGATGAGATGCAAATGATTTCTTCTGAATAGAGCAGTGTTCGGCAGGTTGAGATGCAAAACATGAGCTATAGATTATCACCGTCTCCTTTTACAGGTATGGCTTGGGTGCGTACATTTAGCATAGTGACAAGACCCCTTAAGACATTTTTATTATGTATTTGTTAGTACTTCAGCCTGGAGTTCTTCAATAGTGTCCGGCTGCATTTAGTAAAGTGTCGTGGTGTTCATCAAACATGGCCTAGCAGCCAACGTGAACTGAACATCAAACATTTAGCAGAAAAAATAAAGTCCAAGGTCTACTCTGAGAGAGGACATCACTTACTTCATTTGCTGTCGCCGCTGGGCTTTGATGCTCCAATATTTAACTGTTAGCTGATAGCGGTTAACAAACAATGACGCAGGTTGTTTGTCAGCTGCGTGGAGCAGGTGATCATTTTCTCTGGGTAAGACTGACAGAGCAAGACTTCAGCTGTATGAGGTTCAGACACTTGGGGTCAGACAAACATTGCAGGTAATGTCAAACGACACAAAGTGTCACCGTGTCCTCTGTGCAGTGAAAAAATGAAGAAGGATTTTAAATAATGCCTTGTACACAGCGCTTTTTTTTTTTTTTTTTTTAATTAAAGACAGTTTTCACCTTTTTCCTTCATTTAAGGCATCTTAGTGTTGGGGAACTCTTTTAACTTCTCTCCAGATACTTCCTGTCTACATGCACTTGCTCTGTCTTTCATTGCTGTGTGTTGAATTTCCCATGCAATGGCTGCTGGTAGACTCAACCAGGGGTCATGTCACGGGGTGACAACAGATGAGCACCATTTGGAGACAGTAGTCACCCCATGACATGGAGTGCCATAACAAGACAGGCTCACCAGATATTTTTTTAATGGAAGCTGTAGATTTTAAAAGACTGAACACAACAATATTTCAACATGTTAGAGCTCATATAAGATTCTAGAGATTGGGTTTAGATCTACTTTAACCACTCCAGATTTGGCTGCTCAATGACCAGAGCATTTTTTGCGATACGGCACTTCGTCGCTTTAACTGACAATTACCAATGTAGCGCTGGTAGATTTTTTATCTACCGCCTATATGTAAATTTAGTGGGTCATCTTTTCTGTGCATAGTTCAGATTTAATCTATAGCTAAATTAGCTTCTGTTCCAACCTTGGTTGTGTTGCGTGCAGTTCCACTCCGTCGCCTGTAGATGTTGGTGTCACTACAGACCGGAGCTGGAAAGCAGCAGACTGAGGTGTATTGAGTGCTCTTCTTTCTCAGAAGTAATTCGGCAGAGGTTGTCCCCTGCGGTGCATTCTGGGAGGAGGTATTTAAGGGACAGACGACATATTTCGGGGTCTTTTCGTTCCACCTGCTGGCCCTCCTGGCCGACAGGTATGTGTTAGGAGTCCTACCTCGTGGTCCTCCAGGCGGGAGGACCACGTTGCTGCAGTGTGTGGGTGGGCCCAGAAGTCTGTCTGGGGCCTACTACAACAGCTGTGGAGATGGTCCTGTGCTATCTGTCCTGCGGGAAGAAGCTGGACAATTGAGAAGAATCCAGGGGAGGACCCGTCATGGAAGGATCATGCAGAGTGCTGGTCTGGAGAGGGGCCTGGTGAATCAATTGGAGGACGTATCTTAAGTTAACCTACCACATAGTACTGCCGGGTCGGCTTAAAGGTTCTGGTACTGTGTTTGCTGTTCACTGAAAACTACTACATCCTGTGGCAGAGGATCGTACAGTTTTGTTTCACTCAAGTCTGTGGCAGAGACTTTCTGTTCATGCTGTGCTCCGGCTGCTAGGTTAGTGAGAGGGACCTATCCGGGCAGGCAAAGATTTAATCCTGAACTGAAGATACATTCATCCCTGAGATTTCAATTCCTTATTGCTATACCAAGAAAATGTATTTGATCTTCCCTGCAACTCTTCTTCTACCTCTTTCCTGCTACTTCTTCCAGTTATCTCCCATTAAAGCATTGGAAAAGTACTAAAGTGACTGGTGCCTATATTGTTAGCTGATAAGTTCAATGTGGACTCTAACTCTGGTATTGATGAAACTACCAGTAAAAAGGTGATGGAAACAGCCCGCTTTAAATCAGCAGCTCCACCGTGAGTTATTGCTACACTAAGAAAGAGGATTTCACCATTTCAGATGAGAGTAATGTGGTTGCCACATCCCTGGTATACAATTTAAAGAGAAATCCCCCTTCAAAGGGACTTTAAAGGCAACACATACTCAGGTAGTACAAAAAAGTCAATTTTAATCGATGTATAAAAATGTTCGATCATACAAATAATTGATAGTAAAAGACATTAAATGTTATACAAAAGATACATACAGAAAAAACAAAAAGGAAAGAAATACAATTTGAATGAACAATATGACAATATAACAATACTCTCTGGTATATAGTAATCCCCGGTACCCGACGCGTTTCTGGTTAAACACCTTCGTCAGGGGTATAGGATAGGATTGAGTATAGTCACAATTTGTTTTTTACATGCAAATGATTCCAAAAAGGAAAGGTAAAGCAACTGCGCAATAGGGGGCATAGATGGGCGCCAAATAACGGGAAGCAATGAAAACACAGAGTACAATGGATTCCAAGGTTGGTGTCAACCAATGTTCGATATCAAGTGAAGGTAACTGATCAAAGCTTTCAATTAGGCTCCTAATTAGTCAGTGGTACCAAGATAACCAAATGTCATATGTTTATATCATCCCATAGAAATGTGTATATGGGTCCCAAACCTGGCGTCTCCCCGCTCTGTAGTGCTTGCTTCAAGCATTGAAAGCTTTGATCTGGAACGCATAGACATCACCAGACGCTGGGTTTCATCCCTGGTGATGCTCTGCCAGGCCTCTACTGCAGCTGTCTTCAGTTCCTGCTTGTTCTTGGGGCATTTTCCCTTCAGTTTTGCCTTCAGCAAGTGAAATGCATGCTCAATCGGATTCAGGTCAGGTGATTGACTTGGCCATTGCATAACATTCCACTTCTTTCCCTTAAAAAACTCTTTGGTTGCTTTCACAGTATGCTTCGGGTTTATTGTCCATCTGCACTGTGAAGCGCCGTCCAATGAGTTCTGAAGCATTTTGCTGAATATGAGCAGATAATATTGCCCGAAACACTTCAGAATTCATCCTGCTGCTTTTGTCAGCAGTCACATCATCAATAAATACAAGAAAACAAGTTCCATTGGCTTGACCAATGTAAGTATGGAATACAAATATTTCCTGGAGTTCATGTTAAAAATGCAGTGGGTTGTGTGGGCTTATTTCCTCAACAAAAAGAAGGGGGCAACTTCCATGGACAGATAAATTCACCATGTCACCTGTATATGTGACCAGTATGTATAATTCACATTCAAAAATCCATTTATTGCATGGAGAAATTCTTAGATTGGATTTATTAAATAGCCTTTCCCATTTAATCTCAAGTAGATGGGCGTCCCATAGAGTCCTCCCGTATGATAGAAATGTGATATTAGCAATAAACACTTCCGAGTAGTGAAAGTAGCCGAAACATCACTAGTGACCTCGCTTTCCTTCACGGTCAGCGTATACCTACCATTAGCATAAGAATTGTGCTATGTAAGGAGGCAGAAAGACTGCAGCTGTTGAGCTATATCTTGATGGGGAGGAGAGGTCTAGACATACAGGCTCTGAGCTAATGTCACCAATAATAAACTGAACATTTCAATTAAAAAGATAACCAATGTTGTGATTTTGGATTTTTTTTCCCCTAAAAAAAAAAAATTTGACCCAGCCTTTCTACAGAGTACACTTTAATAGCACGGGCATGCATTTGTTTAATCTCATTTATTCTGGTAAAACCATCTCCTCCTTCTTTCCTACTAAAAAAGTTCAATGGGACCATTCGCTTACTTTTAAAGTCTGCCTAAATAAATTCCCTGACATGTCACAATATACAACAACGTCATTTTTCTTCAAGCCTAATTCCGCACAAAATCTATATTGTGCCTATACCTTCGTCCCAACCCCTCTTTACACATCATGATCGGATCGGACATGTCACCGCTGACATCTGGCGTACCATAGGGGAGACCAGAGGGTCAGATCAGGTCCGACTGAAAAACTGACAGGCAGACCTGATCGGACAGCCCGTGTGAAAGGGGTCTAAGGCTTTGGGACTTCAGCAATCCACGGTGAGAGCCATTATCCTCAAATGGAGAAAACGTGGAACAGTGGTGAACCTATCCAGGAGTAGCTGGCCAACCAAAATTATTCCAGGAGCCCAATGACGACTCATCCAGGAGGTCATAAAAGAACCCAGAACAACATCTAAAGAACTGCAGGCCTCATTTGCCTCAGTTAAGGTCAGTGCGTGGGGGTCCCCCCAAAATCCATACCAGGCCCTTCAGGTCTGGTATGGATATTAAGGGGAACCCTGTGCCAAATTTTTTTTAAAAATGGCGTAGGGGTCCCCCCCCAAAATGCATACCAGACACTTATCTGTCACATGGCGTCAGAGGGGGCGGGGTCACCTGTTTATGTCACCGAGTGGCCCCGACCTCAGCTATATAACAGCTGTCACCGAGACTTATCTGTCACTCGGCGGGAGCCTCCCATGGAGGCGGAGCTGTTGCAGCTTTTTTTTTCTTTTTTCAGATCGTCGGCAGTGTGAGATGGATTTACATCATGGGACATTTTTATTTTTTTTATTTTTTAATAAAGGACTTGTCCCAAAGTGGCTCCTGTCTTTTTTACTACTTTTGACACTTTTTTGTGAAATGGTAGGGGTACAATGTACCCGTTATACATTCCTGTGGGGGGAGGCAGGATCTGGGGGTCCCCTTGTTAAAGGGGGATTCCAGATTCTGATAATCCCCCCGCCCGCAGACCCCCACAACCACCGGGAAAGGGTTGTGGGGATGAGGCCTTTGTCCCCATCAACATGGGGACAAGGTGCTTTGGGGGGCTACTCCAAAGCACTTTCCCCATGTTGAGGGCATGTGGCCTGGTATAGTTCAGGAGGGGGGGATGCTCTCTCGTCCCCCCTCTTTTCCTGTGGCCTGCCAGGTTACATGCTCGGATAAGGGTCTGGTATGGATTTTGGAGGGGACCCCTATGCCATTTTTTTATTTTGGCACAGTGTTCCCCTTAAAATCCATACCAAACCTGAAGGGTCTGGTATGGATTTTGGGGGGACCCCTATGCCATTTTTTTTATTTGGCGCAGGGTTCCCCTTAATATCCATACTAGACCTGAAGGGCCTTGTATGGATTTTGGGGGGACCCCCATGCAATTATTTTTTATTTTTGGTTCGGGGTTCCCCTTAATATTCATACCAGACCCAAAGGGCCTGGTAATGGACTGGGGAGGAACCCATGCCGTTTTTTTCAATGAGTTTCATCTATATTGCCGAGACCCGACAATTCATTACAACCGCGATCAGTTTTAAATGACTTTTTTCCTTTAGAAATTTCATTTTGCTGTAGTAATGTTGTAAACACTGGAAAAATGCGCCACTTTACAGGCATACTATAGACACCCCCCAGACACAATATTTAAAGGAATATTTCACTTTTATTGCTTCACTCTAAGCATTATTAAAATTACTGCTCCTGAAAAAACGTCCATTTTTAAAACTTTTTTTTGCATTGATACATGTCCCCCGGGGCAGGACTCAGGTCCCCAAACACTTTTTATGGCAATAAATTGCATATAAGCCTTTAGAATGAGTACTTTTACTTTTTCATGTTAATGTCCCAAAGACTTTAACGGTGTTCCGTGGCTTTCAAATTTGCAGCGAACACCGCATAATGTTCGCTGTTCAGTGAACAGGCGAACATCGGGCTCATCCCTATTCATGATTCAGTAATAATAAAGAAACTGGGCAAAAATGGCACCCATGGGAGAGTTCCAAGGCCAAAGTCACTATTGACTAAAAAGAACACAAAGGCTTGTCTCACATTTTACAAAAAAAAAATCTTGATTAACCCCAAATACTTTTGGGCAAATATTCTATGAACTGATGAGACAAAGTTGAACTTTTTGGAAGGTGTGTGTCCCGTTACATCTGTCATAAAACTAATTTCATTTCACAAAAAGAACATCATACCAACAGTCACACATGGTGGTGGTAGTGTGATGGTCTGGGGCTGCTTAGCAGCTTCAGGACGTGGATGACTTGCCATAATTAATGTATCCATGAATTCTGCGCTCTACCAGAAAATTCTGAAGGAGAATGTCTGGCCATCAGTTTGTGACCTCAAGTTGAAGCGCACTTGGGTTATGCAGCAGGACAATGATCCGATACACACCAGCAAGTCCACCTCTGAATGGCTCAAAGAAACAAAATAAAGGTTTAGGAGTGGCCTAGTCAAAGTCCATACTTAAATCTGATTGAGATGCTGTGGCATGACCTTAAACAGGTTGTACATGCTGGAAAACCCTCCAGTGTGGCTGAATTAAAACAAGTATGCAAAGAAGAAGGAGCCAAAATACCTCCACAGCGATGTGGAAGACTCATTGCCAGTTATCGCAAATGCTTGATTGCAGTTGTTTTCGCAAACGGTGGCACAACCAGTTGTTAGGTTTAGGGGGCAATTACTTTTTCACATAGGGCCAGGCAGGTTTGGACAGCGTTTTTCCCTTAATAAATAAAGACATCATTTAATAACTGAATTTTGGATTTACTCGGTTATCTTTGTGTAATATTAAAATTTGTTTGATGATCTGAATCATTTGAGTTTGAAAAAATAATCAAAAAAATTAAAAATCAGGAAAAGGGCAAATACTTTTTTCACAGCACTGCATTCCTTGATCTGAGTTGGTTTCATGCAGGTGGTCGCTACAGCACCCACTTACTCTTTAGCCACTCTCAGGAACGTGTGCATTGGGAATATTGTTCTGGACCTAATATAAGAGGGACTCTGGTGGGGACACTGACGTAAGGGGTACTTTGATGGGGACCTTGATGTAAGGGTGGCTCTGATAGGAACTCTGATTTATGGGGGATTCTGATGGTGACCCTGATGTAAGGGGGAATCTGCTGGTGACCCTGATGTATGTGGGAATCTGATGGTGATCCTGATGTAAGGGGGGATCTGCTGGTGACCCTAATGTATTGGGGGAATCTGATGGTGATCCTGATGTAAGGGGGAATCTGCTGGTGACCCTGATGTAAGGGGGAATCTGCTGGTGACCCTAATGTATTGGGGGAATCTGATGGTGATCCTGATGTAAGGGGGAATCTCATGGTGACCCTGATGTAAGGGGGAATCTGCTGGTGACCCTGATGTAAGGGGGAATCTGATGGTGACCCTAATGTATGTGGGAATCTGATGGTGATCCTGATGTAAGGGGGAATCTGATGGTGACCCTGATGTAAGGGGGAATCTGATGGTGACGTTGATGTAAGGGGGAATCTGATGGTGACCCTGATGTAAGGGGGAATCTGATGGTGACGTTGATGTAAGGGGGAATCTGATGGTGACCCTGATGTAAGGGGGAATCTGATGGTGATCCTGATGTAAGGGGGAATCTGCTGGTGACCCTAATGTATGGGGGAATCTGATGGTGATCCTGATGTATGGGGGAATCTGATGGTGACCCTAATGTATGGGGGAATCTGATGGTGATCCTGATGTATGGGGGAATCTGATGGTGACCCTGATGTAAGGGGAAATCTGATGGTGACCCTGATGTAAGGGGGAATTTGATGGTGACCCTGATGTAAGGGGAAATCTGATGAAGACCCTGATGTAAGGGGGAATCTGATGGTGAACCTGATGAATGGGGGAATCTGATGGTGACCCTGATGTAAGGGGGAATCTGATGGTGACCATGATGTATGGGGGAATTTGATGGTGACCCTGATGTAAGGGGAAATCTGACGGTGACCCTGATGTAAGGGGGGATCTGATGGTGAACCTGATGTAAGGGGGAATCTGATGGTAATCCTGAAGTATGGGGAAATCTGATGGTGAACCTGATGTATGGGGAAATCTGATGGTGACCATGATGTATGGGGAAATCTGATGGTGACCCTGATGTATGGGGAAATCTGATGGTGACCATGATGTAAGGGGAAATCTGATGGTGACCATGATGTATGGGGAAATCTGATGGTGACCCTGATGTATGGGGGAATCTGATGGTGACCCTGATGTAAGGGGGAATCTGATGGTAATTCTGATGTATGGGGAAATCTGATGGTGAACCTGATGTATGGGGAAATCTGATGGTGACCCTGATGTATGGGGAAATCTGATGGTGACCATGATGTAAGGGATGACTCAATCATTTATGAAAAATATTTTTTTTCAGCCCATGAATATTTATAAAATATATGATGTGGTCCTCATACTGAAAAGTCTGGAGATCCCTGCTATACAATAATACATCTCACAAGCTGACAAAGGTTCGGGACCTCTGCTAATTTGTGTTTGCTCTCCATTGTAATTTAACAGCTTCACAAGATATGAAACAAAGGAGGATGTCAGGGAAATGGTTGGGGTGATGTCAGCGGTCAGCAGAGGTAACGCGTCCATGTGCTGCGGATTCCAGCACAGCCTGTGGTGCCATGTATTCCTTCTGGAGATTAGGGAATTAGAGGGACGGGTCTCTGTGCAATGTATACACTTGTTATGTGGAAAATCTCAGCGATATTTTGATGTGCTGTGAACTTCACACCATGCCAGCAAAAATTAGTAACCTTTCCCCGGCGCAAAATATGCAAAACATGATACGCCAAACATGAGACACCAAACATTTACACAGCTTTACATTCTGGATGTATCTCCATCATCCTATGCCGGGTCACGTAGAATGTGTTCTGGAGAAGCCTACTATGAACAGGCTTGAGATAGCTACAAAACACCATCAGTCTTCTGACCGTATACACTTGCATTATAAGACTTGCATGCCTTTTTTGTAAGTGATGGATATAATGGGAGCTTAAAGTCCAACCAATTGAAACGCAGCTTGTCTGAATTTTTTTTTTAGCAGCCCAGAAGACGGTCATTAGGAATGGGTAAAGGGATTTTGGCAAAACTGAAGTCAAAATTTTCAGTTTAGCTCATTAAAGCCAAACCCTAGGCAGATACTAAAGATACAAATTAATCCAGCTTTGTAATCATTAGTACATCTTATATAGTAGACTGCATATAGTAGACTCCATTAGGGGCGCCCGGGTGCCGCCCCCTCTCTCCACGCCACCCATTATATGACTAATGGATAGATTCATGCATAGCATGAATGTATCCACGGCCGCCACTGCCACCCCCTATTCAGGACGCTTTTAGGACAATAGGCTTCAAAATATGTGGGATCATGACGCAGAGCATTGCGCCAGGAGCACACCCAGGTGTTCATTCGCTGTTGTAACACTGATCCTCAATCCGGCCAAAGGCGGGTGTGGGACCCGTTTTCTGATTGGCCAAAAAGAGAAGACTCCCAATTGGCCACCGAGAAGGAGGGAGGAAACAGAAGCCAGAGCAGATGCAGAAAAATACCACTGGCTGCCACTGGTAGACTGCTCAGAAAGGTACCCACATCCTAATTAACATATCTTGAGACAACAAATACAAATGGGGGTACCGATAAAATCCTGTTCCCCCGTTTGTATATGTTGTTACTACATTAGTACATCTTAAAATGTGTTCTTTTTAATACAAGTGTTGGAGGTACCTGTATTTTGCAGTCCTTGTACAGCAGGGCTGAAGTGTAAGAAGAAGCAGCACAAGAAGCCAATCAGTTCATAAGCTGATAATGAGGAGAGAGCAGAGTGACACAGATTTTGAGACGTACTTTAATAAAAAAAAAAAATTTAAAAAAGTCCCATGATGTAAATCTACCGTAAATCATGTCATCTAGAGATGCAGATCCACGGTAATGCCCGATGCCCACTAACGCAACGAAAAAAAAAAAAAGCCCTCTGACTGCTAGCATGTCTGACTCTGATGCCTGCTCACCCCACATGACAAGTTCCATATTAGGTCATTGACGTCACCTGAGAGACCTTTGTTTAAAACCAGGCGAGGACTTGCCAAAAAGTTTGTGTTTTTATTTACTTTTCACTTTTTTTTTGAATGAGTAGGGGTACTATGTACTCCTTACTCATCCATATGGTGGGGGGCAGTATCTGGGAGCGCCCTTATTTCTAGATTCTGATAAGCCCTTTACCCACAGGGCCCCACAACCACCATGCCAGGGTTGTGGAGAAGAGGCCCTTGCCATCAACATCATAGGGATAAGACGCTTTGTCGGAGGGGTCTCCCCTGACAAGGTGCCCCCATCATGTTGAGAAAATGTGGCCTGCTATGGTTCAGGAAGGGAGTGCCCTATCGCCCCCTTCCTTTTTGCGTCAGCCAGGTTGCATGCTTGGATAAGAGTCTGGTGTGGATTTTGTTTGGGAGGGGGCACAGATTTTTTTTCTGATTTTTGTGTGTTTCCCCCTCAAAATCCATGTCGGACTCCAAGGGTCTAGAATAATATTTGGGGGGGGGGGGGGGGAATCCCACTCCTTCTTACCAGATTTGAAGAGCCTAGTATGAATTACGGGGGAGAACCCCATGTGTTTTGTTTTTAGATTATCTCCAGCTGTTTTGTTTACATGGTAAGGGATTCCCAGCCAGTAAATAAATGAGGCCGGTGGACGTCACTTGTTGCTTAGGATCCAGTGAGTACCGGGACTATTTAACCAAAGGGATGTGAGAGCTGAACTGGCTGAGGTCACTAGTAAACACTGAATCCTTCTGTATTTACAGATGACAGCTTTGCTTTCAGTGGCTCCTGAATCTAACAGATCCCCGCACACACTCACACCGGGCACGGGAGGGACGGATTTCCAGAATCTGAGAGAGAGAATCTTCCTGCAAGGAGAGGCAGAGCAGCCTACACATGGAAGTACTAGAGCCAAATACACGGGTAGTACACATGGAAGTACTAGAGCCAAATACACGGGTAGTACACATGGAAGTACTAGAGCCAAATACACGGATAGTACACATGGAAGTACTAGAGCCAAATACACGGATAGTACACATGGAAGTACTAGAGCCAAATACAAGGGTAGTACACATGGAAGTACTAGAGCCAAATACACGGGTAGTACACATGGAAGTACTAGAGCCAAATACAAGGGTAGTACACATGGAAGTACTAGAGCCAAATACACGGGTAGTACACATGGAAGTACTAGAGCCAAATACACGGGTAGTACACAAGGAAGTACTAGAGCCAAATACACGGGTAGTACACAGGGAGGTACTAGAGCCAAATACACGGGTAGTACACATGGAGGTGCTAGAGCCAAATACACGGGTAGTACACAGGGAGGTACTAGAGCCAAATACACGGGTAGTACACAGGGAGGTACTAGAGCCAAATACACGGGTAGTACACATGGAGGTGCTAGAGCCAAATACAAGGATAGTACACATGGAGGTGCTAGAGCCAAAAACATGGATAGTACACATGGAAGTACTAGAGCCAAATACACGGGTAGTACACATGGAAGTACTAGAGCTGAATACACGGGTAGTACACATGGAAGTACTAGAGCTGAATACACGGGTAGTACACAGGGAGGTACTAGAGCCCAATACACGGATAGTACACATGGAAGTACTAGAGCCAAATACACGGGTAGTACACATGGAAGTACTAGAGTTGAATACACGGGTAGTACACAGGGAGGTACTAGAGCCAAATATACGGGTAGTACACATGGAAGTACTAGAGCTGAATACACGGGTAGTACACAGGGAGGTACTAGAGCCAAATACACGGGTAGTACACAGGGAGGTACTAGAGCCAAATACACGGGTAGTACACAGGGAAGTACTAGAGCCAAATACACGGGTAGTACACATGGAGGTGCTAGAGCCAAAAACATGGATAGTACACATGGAAGTACTAGAGCCAAATACACGGGTAGTACACATGGAAGTACTAGAGCTGAATACACGGGTAGTACACAGGGAGGTACTAGAGCCAAATACACGGGTAGTACACAGGGAGGTACTAGAGCCAAATACACGGGTAGTACACATGGAAGTACTAGAGCCAAATACACGGGTAGTACACATGGAAGTACTAGAGCCAAATACACGGGTAGTACACATGGAAGTACTAGAGCCAAATACACGGGTAGTACACATGGAAGTACTAGAGCCAAATACACGGGTAGTACACATGGAAGTACTAGAGCCAAATACACGGATAGTACACATGGAAGTACTAGAGCCAAATACACGGATAGTACACATGGAAGTACTAGAGCCAAATACACGGGTAGTACACATGGAAGTACTAGAGCCAAATACACGGGTAGTACACATGGAAGTACTAGAGCCAAATACAAGGGTAGTACACATGGAAGTACTAGAGCCAAATACACGGGTAGTACACATGGAAGTACTAGAGCCAAATACACGGGTAGTACACAAGGAAGTACTAGAGCCAAATACACGGGTAGTACACAAGGAAGTACTAGAGCCAAATACACGGGTAGTACACAGGGAGGTACTAGAGCCAAATACACGGGTAGTACACATGGAGGTGCTAGAGCCAAATACACGGGTAGTACACAGGGAGGTACTAGAGCCAAATACACGGGTAGTACACATGGAGGTGCTAGAGCCAAATACAAGGATAGTACACATGGAGGTGCTAGAGCCAAAAACATGGATAGTACACATGGAAGTAGTAGAGCCAAATACACGGGTAGTACACATGGAGGTGCTAGAGCCAAAAACATGGATAGTACACATGGAAGTACTAGAGCCAAATACACGGGTAGTACACATGGAAGTACTAGAGCCAAATACACGGGTAGTACACATGGAGGTGCTAGAGCCAAATACAAGGATAGTACACATGGAGGTGCTAGAGCCAAAAACATGGATAGTACACATGGAAGTACTAGAGCCAAATACACGGGTAGTACACATGGAAGTACTAGAGCTGAATACACGGGTAGTACACATGGAAGTACTAGAGCTGAATACACGGGTAGTACACAGGGAGGTACTAGAGCCCAATACACGGATAGTACACATGGAAGTACTAGAGCCAAATACACGGGTAGTACACATGGAAGTACTAGAGTTGAATACACGGGTAGTACACAGGGAGGTACTAGAGCCAAATATACGGGTAGTACACATGGAAGTACTAGAGCTGAATACACGGGTAGTACACAGGGAGGTACTAGAGCCAAATACACGGGTAGTACACAGGGAGGTACTAGAGCCAAATACACGGGTAGTACACAGGGAAGTACTAGAGCCAAATACACGGGTAGTACACATGGAGGTGCTAGAGCCAAAAACATGGATAGTACACATGGAAGTACTAGAGCCAAATACACGGGTAGTACACATGGAAGTACTAGAGCTGAATACACGGGTAGTACACAGGGAGGTACTAGAGCCAAATACACGGGTAGTACACAGGGAGGTACTAGAGCCAAATACACGGGTAGTACACATGGAAGTACTAGAGCCAAATACACGGGTAGTACACAGGGAGGTACTAGAGCCAAATACACGGGTAGTACACATGGAGGTGCTAGAGCCAAATACAAGGATAGTACACATGGAAGTACTAGAGCCAAATACACGGGTAGTACACAAGGAAGTACTAGAGCCAAATACATGGGTAGTACACAAGGAAGTACTAGAGCCGAATACACGGGTAGTACACAGGGAGGTACTAGAGCCAAATACACGGGTAGTACACAGGGAAGTACTAGAGCCAAATACACGGGTAGTACACAAGGAAGTACTAGAGCCAAATACACGGGTAGTACACAAGGAAGTACTAGAGCCGAATACACGGGTAGTACACAGGGAGGTACTAGAGCCAAATACACGGGTAGTACACAGGGAGGTACTAGAGCCAAATACACGGGTAGTACACATGGAGGTGCTAGAGCCAAATACAAGGATAGTACACATGGAGGTGCTAGAGCCAAAAACATGGATAGTACACATGGAAGTACTAGAGCCAAATACACGGGTAGTACACATGGAGGTGCTAGAGCCAAAAACATGGATAGTACACATGGAAGTACTAGAGCCAAATACACGGGTAGTACACATGGAAGTACTAGAGCTGAATACACGGGTAGTACACAGGGAGGTACTAGAGCCCAATACACGGATAGTACACATGGAAGTACTAGAGCCAAATACACGGGTAGTACACATGGAAGTACTAGAGTTGAATACACGGGTAGTACACAGGGAGGTACTAGAGCCAAATATACGGGTAGTACACAGGGAGGTACTAGAGCCAAATACACGGGTAGTACACAGGGAAGTACTAGAGCCAAATACACCGGTAGTACACATGGAGGTGCTAGAGCCAAAAACATGGATAGTACACATGGAAGTACTAGAGCCAAATACATGGATAGTACACATGGAAGTACTAGAGCCAAATACACGGGTAGTACACATGGAAGTACTAGAGCTGAATACAAGGGTAGTACACAGGGAGGTACTAGAGCCAAATACACGGGTAGTACACAGGGAGGTACTAGAGCCAAATACACGGGTAGTACACAGGGAAGTACTAGAGCCAAATACACGGGTAGTACACAGGGAAGTACTAGAGCCAAATACACGGGTAGTACACAGGGAAGTACTAGAGCTGAACACACGGGTAGTACACATGGAGGTGCTAGAGTCAAATACAAGGATAGTACACATGGAGGTGCTAGAGCCAAAAACATGGATAGTACACATGGAAGTACTAGAGCCAAATACACGGGTAGTACACATGGAAGTACTAGAGCTGAATACACGGGTAGTACACATGGAAGTACTAGAGCTGAATACACGGGTAGTACACAGGGAGGTACTAGAGCCAAATACACGGATAGTACACATGGAAGTACTAGAGCCAAATACACGGGTAGTACACATGGAAGTACTAGAGCTGAATACACGGGTAGTACACAGGGAGGTACTAGAGCCAAATACACGGATAGTACACATGGAAGTACTAGAGCCAAATACACGGGTAGTACACATGGAAGTACTAGAGCTGAATACACTGGTAGTACACAGGGAGGTACTAGAGCCAAATACACGGGTAGTACACAGGGAAGTACTAGAGCCAAATACACGGGTAGTACACAGGGAAGTACTAGAGCCAAATACACGGGTAGTACACAGGGAAGTACTAGAGCCAAATACACGGGTAGTACACATGGAGGTGCTAGAGCCAAATACAAGGATAGTACACATGGAAGTACTAGAGCCAAATACACGGGTAGTACACATGGAAGTACTAGAGCTGAATACACAGGTAGTACACAGGGAAGTACTAGAGCCAAATACACGGGTAGTACACATGGAGGTGCTAGAGCCAAATACACGGGTAGTACACATGGAGGTGCTAGAGCCAAATACATGGGTAGTACACATGGAGGTGCTAGAGCCAAATACACGGATAGTACACATGGAGGTGCTAGAGCCAAAAACACGGATAGTACACATGGAAGTACTAGAGCCAAATACACGGGTAGTACACATGGAAGTACTAGAGCCAAATACACGGGTAGTACACATGGAAGTACTAGAGCCAAATACACGGGTAGTACACATGGAAGTACTAGAGCTGAATACACGGGTAGTACACAGGGAGGTACTAGAGCCAAATACACGGGTAGTACACATGGAAGTACTAGAGCTGAATACACGGGTAGTACACAGGGAAGTACTAGAGCCAAATACACGGGTAGTACACATGGAGGTGCTAGAGCCAAATACACGGGTAGTACACATGGAGGTGCTAGAGCCAAATACATGGGTAGTACACATGGAGGTGCTAGAGCCAAATACACGGATAGTACACATGGAGGTGCTAGAGCCAAAAACACGGATAGTACACAGGGAAGTACTAGAGCCAAATACACGGGTAGTACACATGGAAGTACTAGAGCCAAATACACGGGTAGTACACATGGAAGTACTAGAGCTGAATACACGGGTAGTACACAGGGAGGTACTAGAGCCAAATATACAGATAGTACACATGAAAGTACTAGAGCCAAATACACGGGTAGTACACATGGAGGTGCTAGAGCCAAATACATGGGTAGTACACATGGAGGTGCTAGAGCCAAATACACGGATAGTACACATGGAGGTGCTAGAGCCAAAAACACGGATAGTACACAGGGAAGTACTAGAGCCAAATACACGGGTAGTACACATGGAAGTACTAGAGCCAAATACACGGGTAGTACACATGGAAGTACTAGAGCCAAATACACGGGTAGTACACATGGAAGTACTAGAGCTGAATACACGGGTAGTACACAGGGAGGTACTAGAGCCAAATACACGGGTAGTACACAGGGAGGTACTAGAGCCAAATACACAGGTAGTACACAGGGAAGTACTAGAGCCAAATACACGGGTAGTACACATGGAGGTGCTAGAGCCAAATACACGGGTAGTACACATGGAGGTGCTAGAGCCAAATACACGGGTAGTACACATGAAAGTACTAGAGCCAAATACACGGGTAGTACACATGGAAGTACTAGAGCCAAATACACGGGTAGTACACATGGAAGTACTAGAGCCGAATACACGGGTAGTACACATGGAAGTACTAAAGCCAAATACAGGCTTAGTACACATGGATGTACTAGAGCCAAATACACGGGTAGTACACATGGAAGTACTAGAGCCGAATACACGGGTAGTACACATGGAAGTACTAGAGCCGAATACACGGGTAGTACACATGGAAGTACTAGAGCCGAATACACGGGTAGTACACAGGGAAGTACTAGAGCCAAATACACGGGTAGTACACAGGGAAGTACTAGAGCCAAATACACGGGTAGTACACAGGGAGGTACTAGAGTTAAATACAGGCTTAGTACACATGGAAGTACTAGAGCCAAATACACACTTAGTACACATGGAAGTACTAGAGCCAAATACACGGGTAGTACACATGGAAGTACTAGAGCCAAATACAGGCTTAGTACACATGGATGTACTAGAGCCAAATACATGGGTAGTACACATGGAAGTACTAGAGCCAAATACACGGGTAGTACACATGGAAGTACTAGAGCCAAATACACGGGTAGTACACATGGAAGTACTAGAGCCGAATACACGGGTAGTACACATGGAAGTACTAGAGCTGAATACATGGGTAGTACACATGGAAGTACTAGAGCCGAATACACGGGTAGTACACAGGGAAGTACTAGAGCCAAATACACGGGTAGTACACAGGGAGGTACTAGAGTTAAATACAGGCTTAGTACACATGGAAGTACTAGAGCCAAATACACACTTAGTACACATGGAAGTACTAGAGCCAAATACAGGCTTAGTACACATGGAAGTACTAGAGCTGAATACACGGGTAGTACACTTGGAAGTACTAGAGCCAAATACACGGGTAGTACACATGGAGGTGCTAGAGCCAAATACACGGGTAGTACACATGGAGGTGCTAGAGCCAAATACATGGGTAGTACACATGGAAGTACTAGAGCCAAATATACGCTTAGTACACATGGAAGTACTAGAGCCAAATACACGGGTAGTACACATGGAAGTACTAGAGCCGAATACACGGGTAGCACACATGGAAGTACTAGAGCCAAATACATGGGTAGTACACATGGAAGTACTAGAGCCGAATACACGGGTGGTACACATGGAAGTACTAGAGCCGAATACACGGGTAGTACACATGGAAGTACTAGAGCCGAATACACGGGTAGTACACATGGAAGTACTAGAGCCTAATACACGGGTAGTACACATGGAAGTACTAGAGCCGAATACACGGGTAGTACACAGGGAAGTACTAGAGCCAAATACATGGGTAGTACACAGGGAAGTACTAGAGCCAAACACATGGATAGTACACAGGGAAGTACTAGAGCCAAATACATGGGTAGTACACATGGAAGTACTAGAGCCGAATACACGGGTAGTACACATGGAAGTACTAGAGCCGAATACACGGGTAGTACACATGGAAATACTAGAGCCAAATACATGGTTAGTACACAGGGAAGTACTAGAGCCAAATACACAAGTAGTACACAAGAAAGTACTAAAGCCAAATACATGGGTAGTACACAGGGAGGTACTAGAGCCGAATACACAGGTTGTACAAAAGGAAGTACTAGAAGTACTAGAGCCGAATACATGGGTAGTACACAGAGAGGTACTTGAGCTGTACCCTGCACCCTGTACCCAACACACCCCTGAACACTGCACTGTGCACATAGCGCATCCCTAAACTCTGCAGTCTGTGCATAGGGCACCCCTGGAACTGCACTCTGTACATAGTGCACCCTTGAACCCAGGACTCTGTATATAACGGACTCCTGAATTCTGCATGCAGCACACCCCTGAACTCTGCACTCTGCACGTAATGCACTCCTGAACTTTGAACATGTTGTAATCCTGATCTCTGTATGTAACGCACTGTTGAATGCTAAACGTAGTGTAATCATGAACTCTGCACTCTGTACATAATGCACTCCTGAACTCTGCACTCTATACGCAGCGCACCCCAGATACAACCTTTCCTTTGAAGGCAACTATATTGCTGATACGGCCTGCAATGAAATTGAGTTAGACACCTTGAGTTGTGTACAACATATATAGGAGGATTTGTTTTATCTCTTCCTCAGTGTGACACAGCGACAAGGCGACTCAATATTACCTTGAGTAAGGGAACCTACGACGCCCTGAAACATCGATATTCTTGGACTTGCGTGACGTTGCCTTCACAATAAAAGACGCGATACGCATTTGATGGGAGTGCCGATGACTTCCTGTCTCCTCATCAGGATCATTCTTCAAATGAAAGCCGCAGAATTAAAAAAGGATCGAACGCAACTTCTGAAATGACATTAACATGTTCAAGCTTCTTGGAGGTTTTAGTCATCGGGTTTAAATCTACTTTAATTACAAAGGGCCAAGCAGAAATCCATAATATCAAAGAAAACCTGCTGACAGCAGCCGCGCTCATTGACTCCTTAATAAGCTACAATGGATTTCTCTTTCCCAAGGAAGATACGGGGCTTTTGCTTTTTTTTTTTTTTTTTTTTTTTTTTAATGCTGAGTCAGTTTTCCATTTTCGCTGTTTTTTGCTTTTCTCCAGAATTGGGGCCCTGTTCTGTGATTGTGAAAGGTGCAACTCATTGTGGTTACAACAGCGCTTTATCATCTTCCTGAACACGTCCCCAGAGGCTCCTCTGTACACAGAACTTCGGTCAGTTATCAAATAATTCTCATAGGACAATTCCCTGTGATTGAAGTTTTAAAATGTCATTAAACAACCATACACAATTTGGGGGATTTTAGCGCAGGCGCCATGTTTAGTATTTTCAGCGTTGCTTTGGAGGTGCAGAATTTTAGTAAATACCGGTAAGCAGTCAGTAGTCCTTTACATTGACCCTAGGTTCATGTTTTAGTGCGAGAACCTACTGCGTTTTGCAGAAACGCACTAAAGTCCATTTAACATGGTTTCTTATGGTACACATTCACATCTAGGAGTTTTTCAGCCAGTGCGTTTTTGGTCAGGGACTTTTTTCACGCAGCAGATTGCATTTTGCATGTAATAGATTTCAAGCGTTTTTGATGCATTTTTACGTGCATTTTGCATTTTTTTTTCTCCATAACAAACTGTGCATTGCTCCCAACTGTCCCTGATTTGGAGGGGCCGTCCCTGATTTGTCCCTCTGTCCCTCATTCCACCTCATTTGTCCCTCATTTTGATCTGATCTATATAGTTGTATATAAAATGCACTTTTTATCTTTGAAAAAGTGCTTCCCGGTGCTAAACCTTTCATCCAATTTCTAAATTGCTGCATTTGTACATTTTAAAAGCTAATATAAAGGAATAGTAGTTGTAAAAAAAGTCCTTGTGGATTTAATTAACCTTTTTTTTTTGGTTAATTCTCCTTTAAGGGGGTGTGGCAAGGGGTGTGTCCTATGCCTACATACATTTGTTAGAAGGTGTCCCTCATTCCCATCTCAAAATGTTGGGAGGTGTGAACTGTGTATAGTTGGTTGTTTGTTAAAGGGGTTGTAAACCTTTGTGTTTTTTCACCTTAATGCATCTTATGCATTAAGGTGAAAGAGAAAAACCTGGCAGTGACCGGCCCCCCAGCCCCCCCATTTTACTTACCTGAGCCCTGGAACTTGACCTGGCGGGCACGCGCTGTCTCTCTGCCCTGGGGTTCTCAGCTTTTGATTGGATAGATTGATAGCAGCGCATCCATTGGCCCCCGCTGCTGTCAATCAAATCCAATGACGCGGGCGTTGGGGGGGGCGGGGTCAAGTCATATATTAGGCGGCTATGGACACCAAATGCTGGACTCGGGAGAGCGCCCACAAGGTAACCCCCTTGGGAGAGCGCTTCTCCTAGGGGGTTATCTGATGTGGGGAGGAGCCACAAGAGCCGCCGGGGGACCCCAGAAGACGAGGATTGGGGCCACTCTGTGCAAAACAAGCTGCACAGTGGAGGTAAGTATAACATGTTTGTTATTTAAAAAAAAAAAAAAACCCTAAGTCCTCATGCACATGGACGTTTTAAAAAACGAGCTGTAAAGCTAGGTTCGACGCCTGGAAAAACCGGCGTTAAAAACGCGATTTTTACCGCGTTTTGCATTAGCGTTTTTGCGCGTTAGCGCTAAGAAGCATTTTTTAATGAAAAACACATCTCTCAGCTATATACACTCCCAAATTTCCCACAATGCCACAGAAACCAAAGAAAATATGTAAATGAGCATGTGTCGGTGCCATTTTGGTAGAAGAGAGAGAGAGGAGAGAGTGTTTCAGAGTCTGTTAAGTTTTCTGTATTTTTCTGAGAAATATGGATCCTGTCATGCAGAAGATCGATGAGGCAATCCTTCTGATTGTTTTGCGGAGGCAGCGGAGAATGAGACAGGAGGAGGAGAGAAGCAGCAGATGTCGATTTTGGGTGCATCCAATGGTATCCAATCGGTTTTCTACGGGGTACTTTGGCAACATTTATTCCCAACTGCGCTCATATCCGACAAAGTTCTTTAACTTTACAAGGATGTCAGTGCCGCTCTTTGATGACCTGTTGGAGAGGCTCAGGCCAAGGCTCACAAGGATGGACACTGTGATGCGTAGCTCTGTGTCACCGGAGGAACGGATGCTAGTGACACTCAGGTAAGTGAATACACATAAGGGAGTAGGGGTTAGGGTTACGGTTAGGAGATAGGGTTAGGGTTAGGGGTTAGGGTTAGGGGTTAGGGTTAGGGGTAGGGGTTAGGGTTAGGAGATAGGGTTAGGGGTTAGGGTTAGGGTTAGGGTTAGGAGTTAGGGTTAGGGGTTAGGGTTAGGGTTTAGGGTTAGGGTTAGGGGTTAGGGTTAGGAGTTAGGGTTAGGGGTTAGGGTTAGAGGGTTAGGGTTAGGAGTTAGGGTTAGGGTTAGGGTTAGAGGGTTAGAGTTAGGGGTTAGGGTTAGGAGATAGGGTTAGGGTTAGGGGTTAGGGTTAGGATTTAGGGTTAGGAGATAGGGTTAGGAGATAGGGTTAGGGTTAGGGGTTAGGGTTAGGACTTAGGGTTAGGGGTTAGGGTTAGGAGATAGGGTTAGGGTTAGGGGTTAGGGTTAGGATTTAGGGTTAGGAGATAGGGTTAGGAGATAGGGTTAGGGTTAGGGGTTAGGGTTAGGACTTAGGGTTAGGGGTTAGGGTTAGAAGTTAGGGTTAGGGGTTAGGGGTTAGGGTTAGGGGTTAGGGTTAGGGTTAGAGGGTTAGGGTTAGGTGTTAGGGTTAGGGTTAGGGGTTAGGGTTAGGGGTTAGGGTTAGGGTTAGGGGTTAGGGTTAGAGGGTTAGGGTTAGGAGTTAGGGTTAGGGTTAGGGGTTAGGGTTAGGGTTAGAGGGTTAGGGTTAGGGGTTAGGGTTAGGGGTTAGGGTTAGGGGTTAGGGTTTTTACAGAGATTACAGTGTCCAATCATCTATTTTGAGCAAAAAAACGCCGGAGCTAAAAAACGCACAAAAACGCAGCGGTCGCGTTTTTGCGCGTTTTTCCGCGTTTCGCGTTTTTACAGCTCTAGCGCCGCGCCTCGGAACGCACTGGTCCTGGGTTTTTTTTACAGCTTAAAAACGCCTAGGCCATTTGCAGCTCAAAAACGTCTAGGTGGGCATGAATCCATAGACTAACACAGACAGGCGTTTTTAAGCTGTAAAAAACGCTCAAAAACGCTGCTGTAAAAACGTCCATGTGCATGAGGACTTACAATCACTTTAAGGAGCGGGCTAGGAAGCCGGCCGCCGCATCCTAAACATCAGCTGTCACCTGTCCGAAGAGGAGGATCGGGGCTGCTCTGTACAAAACCATTACACAGAGAAAGTAAGTATAACATGTTTGTTATTTTTAACCAAAAACACCCCAAAACTTTAGTATCACTTTAACCACTTCAGCTCCGGAAAGTTTTACCCCCTTAATGGCCAGGCCATTTTTTACGATACGGCACTGTGTCGGCACTTTAACTGACAATTGCACGGTTGTGTGACTTTTTTTTTGCGCTATAATTGCAACAATTTTGAAAAAAAAAACAATTTTTTTTACTTTTTGCTATAATAAATATCCAAAAAAAAAAAATCCCCCCAAAAAAAACAAAAAAAAAAACAAAGTTCCTTATCAGTTTAGGTTAAAATGTATTCTACATATTTTTGGTAAAAAAAATCGCCATAAGCGCATATTGATTGATTTGTGCAAAAGTTATAGTGTCTACAAAATAGGGGATAGATTTATGGCATTTTTATTATAATTTTTTTTTTTTTTTGGTAATGGTGGTGATCAGCGATTTTTAGCGGAACTGCGACATTGCAGCGGACAGATCAGACACTTTTGACACTTTTTTGGGACCATTGATATTTATACAGCGATCAGAGCAAAAAATAGTCACTGATTACTGTAAAAATGACACTGACAGGGAAGGGGTTAACACTAGGGGCGGTCAAGGGGTTAAGTGTTCCCTGGGAGGTGTTTCTAACTGTGGTGGAGGGGACTGACTGAGAGTAGAGATTGCTGTTCCTGATCACTAGGAACAGACGATCTCTCTCTATTCCCCTGTCAGAATGGGGATCTGTTTGTTTACATTGACAGATCCCCGTTGTGGCTCTCTGTGAAGTGATCGCGGGTGGCCAGCGGACATTGTGACCGCCTGCCACGCGTGCGCCTGCTATAGGCTTTAAAGGGACCACCGTATCCTTTACAGAGGATACGGTAAAGTTTAGGCCAATACGTATTCTTCTACATATTTTTGGTAAAAAAAATCTCAATAAGCGTATATTGATTGGTTTGTGCAAAAGTTATAGCGTCTACAAAATAGGGGATAGATTTATGGCATTTTTATTAATATTTTTTTTTTATTAGTAATGATGGTGATTAGCGATCACCACCATTACTAATAAAAAGGATTACCACCGTATCCTTTACGCCATTATACGAGCTATAGTATGCCACAGTATAACTGTGGCGGCTGGTCAGCAAGCAGTTACGGAGCGGGCCGGGGAGCCGGCCGCCGCGTCTTTAACAACCGATGAGTCCTCAGCTGTAAGAAGAGGAGGATCGGGGCTGCTCTGTACAAAACCATTACACAGAGCAGGTAAATATAACATAGTTACATAGTAGGTGAGGTTGAATAAAGACAACAGTCCATCCAGTTCAACCTGTGTAGGTGTGTGTGTGTAGAAAATAATTTCCCATATCCCTGTATATTGTTTTCGCTAAGATGCTCATCCAAGAGTCTTTTGAAACTATCCATACTTCCTGACGACACCACCGATTGTGGAAGAGAGGGACAGAAATGGTTTAGACTAATTGAATGGGAAAAGAAAGAGGTTCAGGTCTACATCCCTAGTACAATATGTAAAAGAAAATGTCATCAAAAATTGGACTTTAAAGGACTAAAGTCTTGGTCACTGGACTAAAGTCTCAGTGTTACCATGTGTTTTAGCTTTTAATATGTGATGTAAATGATCTTTTGTAATGAAATTTATATAGAATATTGAAAATGTATTACAAAAGATAATTTACATTATATATCAAAAGCTAAAACACATGATAACACTGAGGTGATCAGTACATAAGATGGAAACATGAATAATGGAAGAAGCCCAAACCAACTGTCAAACAGACAGATAAAGCCAAACGCGTTTCGACATGTGGGGTGAGGGTCTTCTTCAGGGAAGGAGGAAGGGGCTGAAAAACTTCCAGATAGATACAAACAATCTAGATAAGGTTGATACAAAAATCATGATTATACATACAATATCATATATTTAATAGATACAATAGCTAAATCTATACAGATATACATGTATTGGTATCAGTACCTCATGTGTTATGCCGTGTACACACGGGCGGACTTTTCGGCATCAAAGGTCCGACGGTCTTTCCGACGGACTTTCGAATGAACGGACTTGCCTAAACACGATCACACCAAAGTCCGACGAATTCGTACGTGATGACGTACGACCGGACTAAAATAAGGAAGTTAATAGCCAGTAGCCAATAGCTGCCCTAGCGTCGGTTTTCATCCGTCGGACTAGCATACAGACGAGCAGATTTTTCGACCGGACTCGAGTCCGTCGGAAAGATTTGAAACATGTTCCAAATCTAAAGTCCGTCTGATTTTCAACCAAAAAAGTCCACTGCAGGTCCGATGAGGCCCACACACGGTCGGATTGTCCGACGGATTCGTCCCGTCGGACCAGTCTGGTCGAAAAGTCCGCCCGTGTGTACACGCATTAGACGTTTCAAGCACTGGAGATCATATGCTTAAACGAGAAGAGAGAAACAAGAATGCCCTCAAGGACAAGAGAAGAGCAAAAAATGGGATAAGAAAATGTCATGTCCGAGTGCAGCGCCCCCCGTGTCACAGGAATATCACCCAAAAAGGAGGGCGAAAACTGTCTGTTTGACAGTTGGTTTGGGCTTCTTCCATTATTCATGTTTCCATCTTATGTACTGATCATCTCAGTGTTATCATGTGTTTTAGCTTTTGATATATGATGTAAATTATCTTTTGTAATACATTTTCAATATTTTATATAAATTTCATTCTTTGAGTGTTCCACATCATTATCGCCCTGACAGTGAAAAACCCCCTACGCAGCTTAAGGTTAAACGGCTTCTCCTCCAATCTCATTGTGTGGCCCGTGTCCTCTTACACTCCCTGGGACTGAAACGTTTCAGACTTACGCTGGGATCATCATTGAGATATTTGTATATCGCTATCATATCTCCTCTCAAGCGTCTCTTCTCCAGGAGAATAAATTTAGCGCTTGTAATCGTTCCTCATAATTGAGGTCCTCAAGTCCCCTTATTCATTCAGTTGCCCTTTTCTGGACTCTCTCCAGCTCCACCACATCCTTTCTGAGGACTGGTGACCAGAATTGGACAGAGTACTCCAGTTGCGGCCGAACCAGAGTTTTATAAAGTGACAGGATTATAGTTTTATCTCTGGAGTATATCCTCTTTTTTATGCATAAAATTCTGCGGGCTTTGGGAGCTGCAGCTTGACATTGAATGCTATTTCTCAATCTGTCTTCTACTAGGACCCCCAGATCCTTCTCCATCCTGGAAATCCCTAGGGGTTCTCCCCCTAACTTGCATTTATATTTTTACCCCCAAGTGCATTACCTTACATTTACCAATGTTAAACTTAATTTGCCATGCAGTAGCCCACTCCATTAATTTATTCAGGTCCTCTTGTAATGTTTCTATATCCTGCAAAACATGTTTGTTATTTTTAACCAAAAAAAAACAAGACTTTAGTATCTCTTTAAGGAGCGGGCCAGGGAGCCAGCTGCCGCGTCCTTAACAACCGATGACAGTTATCAGCTGTCAGCGGGGTTCCCTGCTGACAGTTGAATGTAAAAAAAAGAATTGCCGGCAATGAAAAAATCTGTAAAAAAACGATGTGGGGTCCCCCCCAATCCATTCCAGACAGATTTGGGTCAGGTATGGATTTTGAGGGGAACCCCAAGCCTTTTTTAGAAAAAGATTTGGAGTGGAGTTCCTTCAAAATCCATACCAGACCTGAAGGGTCTTTTTTTCATGATTTTCTTTTTTTTATTGCCTGTGTTCTATCGAGAAGTGCCCGCTATCAAGACGTACCCGGGGCGAACGGCGCATGAGCCACACATGCACTGCTTTTTTGGTGGTATTTCATCAGCACTGTGTTTTTTAATGTTTTGCGCTGTAAACAAAAAAAGATTCAAAATTTTGAAAAAAAAACCTACTGCTTTAAAACATATCCATCACCACTGTTTTTTTTTTTTTTTTTATTATATCAATGAAAAAAGACCAGAAAAAACAAACAAAACAAAACAATATATTTTACTTTCTGCTATAAAACATATTCAATAAAATAATGTAAAAAAATCAAATTTCTTCATGTACATAGCAAGAGAACAGAATATGGGATTTTTAGGGTGCCAAAACACAATAACAGAAATAATAAAATCTAAAAATCAACAAGATATGTCCATATCTGTCTACCCCAAAGTGGTTTTGAAGCCAAATATCTATTGGATTTTAAAGCAAAATATTCATCAACACTTAATTAATGGAGACCTATGAACAATGAACAGGCCTTTACACATTTTGAGACAGACAAAAATGATTTTGATATAAATATGTGTTATTATAAATATTACTATATTTTATGTGTTGTGTCTAAATTATGTCATTTTCAATTTATAGTGATCATATTATATGCAGTGCCTGATAAAAGTTCTCCTGAAGAAGCCATCGTTTGACGAAACATGTAGAGATTAGAATCAGCTGCATCTGTTCTATATATAGTATGGTTATTTATAACGACAACTTGTTGACTTTTAGATGTTTCTAAATAAAATTTTGATATATTTTATTATTTTTGTTATTGTGTTTTGGCATCCTAAAAATCCCATATTCTGTTCTCTTGCTGATGACTCTCAGACATTCAGCATTTTTTTCTTTTTTAGTTTCTTCATGTGTTTACGATAATCCAAATGGCTCCAATCAATGTGCAGAAGGATATCCCAGCAGGATGATGGCTCGCATAGGCAGAAAGCGGTTCGCTATCGGCAGGTAGTGCGTGATGAGATCATAAAGCAGCCATGCTACTATAAAAAACATATTCCGTAAAAAAAAAAAAAAAATTTCTTCATAAATTTTGCCCAAAATGTATTCTGCTACATATCTTTGATTAATAAAAATCCCAATAAGTGTATATTGATTGGTTTGCGTGAAAGTTATAGCGTCTACAAACTGGTATACACTACAGTATATATTGGAATTGTATTCATTGTTCTATACTAGTAATGGTGGCAATTATAGTGGGACTGCGGCGGTCAATCTGACACTAATTGATGCGGGGGGGGAACTGACTAACTGCCACTGACATCACCAGAGCTATTAATACAGAGATCAATGTTAATAATATATACTATCACTGTACTAATGACACTGGCTAGGAAGGGGTTAAAGGGGTTGTAAACCTTCGTGTTTTTTCACCTTAATGTATCCTATGCATTAAGGTGAAAAAACTTCCGTTACTCAGCAGCCCCCCATTTCACTCACCTGAGCCCGTTCGTTCCCCTGCCGGAGACGCGCGCACCCTCTCTGGCCGGGGTTCTCGGCTCTTGATTGGATAGATTGATAGCAGCTCAGCCATTGGCTCCTGCTGCTGTCAATCAAATGCGGGGGGCGGGGCCGAGTCCGGCATTTTGTGTCTATGGTCGCAAATGCTGGACCCGGGGGCGCGCCCCCAAGGTAACCCCTAGAGAGAGCGCTTCTCCTAGGGAGTTTACTGATGCGGGGAGGAGCCGTGAGTGCTGCCGGGGGACCCCAGAAAACGAGGTTTGGGGCCACTCTGTGCAAAACGAACTGCACAGTGGAGGTAAGTATGATATGTTTGTTATTTAAAAAAAAAAAAAAACGAGGGTTTAGTAACCCTTTAACATCTAGAGTGATGTTTAGTGTAGTTACTGTGTGGCGTTTCAATAGGCAATGTGGAGGTTTTTACTCTTTGCAGGGAGAAAAAAAAAAACGGCGCATCGCTGTTGTATAAAGAAAGCCCTGCGTTGTTTAGCAACACAGAGCTCTCTTCTGTCATTCGCTAAACCAATCAGCGGGTCCCGGATATAAATCATTGGCTTTGACCCACTGATTGGTTTGTGCTGCAGTGAAGGACAGCACAGCATTCCGAGTCCATGCACACATGCGGGAGCGGACCCGGAAGAAAGCCGTGACATACAGGTAGGTGAATTTGCCTGTACGAGCCGACCTGTCACAGTAAATGTACTGCAGCAGGTCTGCAAGTGGTTTATTCTGCTAGTCCATCTAACACTCCCCCCCTTCAGACTGACAGTGCTGCTGTCCAAAGGTGCCCCCTGTGCTCCTTCATCCAGAGTGGGGGTGTTCTAATATAGGAGGTGTGTTACTGGCCAGATCACCAGGTGAAAACAGAGGGGGGGGGGGGCGTAAAAAAGAAAACTAATGCAGCCACCACATCTAATGATTGGTAAGCTGCAATATATTACATTTTTGGTTTATTCCCACTTTAAGGGGTTAAACCACAGAGAAAAACCTAATTTCTGCCTGCATAAGCATAAAGCTTTGCAAACTTGCTGTGTAGCATGCATTGTAAAAGAGGCCCCTGTACTTACTACTATTTTTACACATGTCATTGAAGGTCATTGATTACCAGGAATTCCAGCTCCGCCCTCCTTGTGACATAATCGCGTTGAATGCACGGGCAGCCAGGCTGGGACATGTTCGCAGTCAATGTGACTTCCAACCCCGGGTGGAGCGCCAGCTGTCAGTGTGATGACCTTACACACTACTCATTACAGATAGCCGGGTTCCTGGTAAACCATAAGAGAATGAACACAGCAGTTTTCTCATTACTGATAATATACAATGCGGGGAATTCAGTAAAGCTGCTGCGCCACTTTTCTGGCATTAATCCCACTTTGTCAATGTGTTGCGCCAAATTCTTGAAGCATTTGCGGCACTTTAGGTTCTGACAGTGACCCGTGCGCCAAATTCAAGTAGTCCTAAAATGTGACTCTTTTACATTGTGTCGCATTCAAAGCCCCAAATTTAAATGAAAATACCGACAGTTATGATCTTACAAAAAAGTGGAGCTAATTAGCCACTTCAATCCTGGGCACTTTCATGCCCTTCCTGCCCAGGCCAATTTTCAGCTTTCAGTGCTGACACACTTTGAATGACAATTCTTTTTTTTCTATTTTTTTGAGACAGTTAGAGCTTTCTTTTGATGGTATTTAATCACCACTGGGGTTTGTAATTTTTTGCTGAACAAACAAAAAAGAATGAAAATTTTGAAAAAAAAAAAATTGTTATAAAATTTTGTAAATAAGTCATTTTTCTCCTTCACTGATGTGAACTGATGGGCACTAATCAGGCAGCACTGATGGGCACTGATGAGGAGGCACTGATGGGCAATAATATGCTGCACTGATCAGGCAGCACTGATGGGCATTGATAAGCAGGAATTGATGGGCACTGATATACTGCATTGATGGGCACTGATATGTAATTGTAATGTTTTGCTAAACAACCAAAAAAAGAACGAAAATTTTGAACAAAAAAAAAATTTGTTATAAAATTTTGTAAATAAGTAATTTCTCTCCTTCACTGATGTGCGCTGATGAGGCTGCGCTGATGGGCACTAATATGCTACACTGATAGGCAACTCTGATGGGCACTGATGAGGAGGCACTGATATGCTGCATTGATGGGCACTGATATGTAATTATAATTATTGCTAAACAAACGAAAAAAGAACGGAAATTTGGAACAAAAAAATTTTTGTTATAAAATTTTGTAAATGAGTAATTTTTCTCCTTCACTGATGTAAGCTGATGAGGCTGCGCTGATGGGCACTGATAGGCTGCACTTATGGGCACTGATATGCTGCACTGATAGGCTGCACTAATGGGCACTGATCAGGCAGCACTGATATGCTGCATTGATTGGCACTGATGGGCACCGATATGTAATTGTTTGCTAAACAAAACGAAAAAAGAATAAACATTTTGAAAAGAAAAAAATGTTGTATTAAAATTTTGTAAGTAAGTACATTTTCTCCTTCACTGATGTGCGCTGATGAGGCTGCACTGATGGGCACTGATCAGGCTGCACTGATGGGCACTAATGAGGAGGCACTGATATACTACATTGATGGGCACTGATATGTAATTATAATTTTTTGCTAAACAAACGAAAAAAGAACGAAAATTTTGAAAAAAAAATGTTGTTATAAAATTTTGTAAATAAGTATTTTTTTTCCTTCACTGATGTGCGCTGATGAGGCTGCACTGATGGACACTGAGGAGGCTGCACTGATAGGTGGCACTAATGGGCATTGATAGTGGGCACTGATATGTTGCACTGATGGGGCTGCACTCATAATCAGGGCACTGATTATCAGTGTAAATGTCCTCTGTAACTGGAAATCTGGTTATCGGCTTTTCTGTCCTCAGACACTGACAGAGCTGAGGAAAGGAAATGCAGATAACTGGCATTTGTTTACACTGATTGGTGATGCACTGTGTCCGAGGGACACAGCTTGCCACCAATCGCAGACATCGTATCATGTCCAGGCAGGATGGCAAAGCCACTGGCCGGCCGTTATTCTGCTATAGACAAGGTGGGAAGGTGTTAAGCATGTACAGTAAGAGAAACTGGCACAGACAGATTTTGCGAAAGTGCCATTCTAAAAAAGCTCATGTACAAGTTCTAGACAGGTACATGGATTTGGGGCATTCTGCACCACTTTTAGAACACATGGGTGACACTTTTGCAAAATCTGTCTTCGCCAGTCTTTATGAATTCCCAGCAGATGCAAAAAATTGTAGCGCTACCCCCGTAGGGGCCGCTGGTGAATGTGGTCATCTCCCACCCTGCACAGGCAGGCACACAAATTTTTCATTCCCTTCAGAGACAAGAACCAGTACTTGCAACTTTGTTTTTGTTTTTTTTATTAGGGGAATTGAACTTGGATAGGGAATGGTAGATATGGGATGTCCATTTGGTCAGTAGATCTCTTTGGGGACTTGAATTTTATACACCCTGTATACACACATTTTCCTCTTCTACCTCCAGCACAGACTTGCTTGCAGAACAACAACTCCCAGGACCAGCTAGTACAAGTTTCAGGTTCAGCACAGTCTCAGCTGAATCTGGACAAATGCCCTTTGCAGGCAGGGACCGCGGACTCCTATGGTGTAGCCAAAAAATAGAAGTCTTTGGTGCTAGCTGTCCTATCTGTGGCTACTGCTCCCAGTACCACCTTTTCAGGCACTGGTAGCCTTTCTGGCTGCAGCTGCCCCTTTCTCCTGACCGTGCCACCACAGTCCTCCTGACTGGCTCTACATCCATCCCAGACTGCTTCATCCCAGTCCTCTCAGGCATGCCTCCCAGTCCTTCTGACTGTGTGTCACTCACCAGCCCTCTTGGCTGTTCCTTTTCCTCCTGGAAACTTGCCTGGCAGTGTTCTCCCGCTGTCCTTTCCTTGCTCCTGTGCCTCCTGGCCAGGACACCTCCGTGTGTCTTGAAGAGGGTCCTGTCCACACCCGAGCCAAGGCCCAAGGTCACCCCCCCCCCCAGACTGCAGAGCTCCCTCAAAGGCCACAACAACCTAACATTCCATCTCCAGCTTCCACCCAAACTCCACACTGCCCCTGCTGGGCTGACCCTGAGTATTTGAGGGGACCTGCCCCCTGCCAACTCTTCTGTCAGGGATTGGTCAGGGCCCTCAGAATACTCCAGCTAGCTCCACCTTACTTCCCCTCCCATTCTTCCAGAAGGTTCCAGTACATTCTAGAAGCAGGGGCAGGCCTCAGTGATGCTGCCTGTGAGTCATCCAGCTCTCCCTGGATCCCTGCCCAACCTAGGGAAAAAAACTCACAGGCTTGGCTTCCAGCCAAACCTGAAATTTACTTTCCTCAACAAACAAAAATCCTAGCACTCTAGCAACACAGCTAGAGGTGCTACAATAGGTTTTGTAAGCAGGTGAAATGAGGGGTGGAGGAGCTGGGCCAACACAGCCACTAATTAGACACTCCCAAAAGAGGAGGGCTATGGCGTGCAAGGAGGGAGGGGGCTGTGCTAGGGAACTGACTCTTCCTGGAGTAGGCGCAATGCAAGTGAATAAAAAATCTTTTATGGAAATTTAAAAAAAAAATGCTGCAATTGAGATTTGAAATATTAAAATGTTGGATTTATCTGCTGTTTTTTTTTTTAAATTGGTGACAAGGTCTCTTTATTGTGTATGCACCCCTCAGTGGGATTCACTATTCCACCGACAATAATGCGCTAATTGTTTAAGGGGCACTGGCCCATTGTGGCAGACAGAATGGCAGTCTGGAACCCTTTATTGGTGATTATACCAACAATTTGTAAGTGGGGCTAATACTTAATAATAATCACATATAATTGTGCTCAAAACATATAAACATTCATAAAACATTGATGCGGTTACGGACAATTCGTGATCGCATTAGTGACACATTTACTTGTATTTAATATGTTTGTTCCTAAAGAGTGACTTAGCTATTAATTCAATTGCCTTTTCAGAATGGTTGCATATAGAAATTTCGTATTGATGTAATAAGGGGATTTATTCCTGCCTCTCAGTTATGAGCTCCATAGGTTTCTCTGTCCCTATATTCCCCAGTATTAGGGGAGGTATATGGGTGGCCCGGTGGAGTAAACATAAATGTTCAATTGGCAGAGGGGCGGAACATGCCCTATGTAAGTACAGGAGTCATCTCGTCAGATCACGCCCTCCGTTAAAGTCGGAAGTGACGAAAGGGGGAAGCAGGGGGAGGTCTCAGTGATGCTGCCTGTGAGTCATCCAGCTCTCCCTGGATCTCTGCCCAACCTAGGAAAAAAACTCACAGGATTTGTCGTAGAGATCAGCTGCCCGATCTCTACGACAAACCGGAAGTGACGTTTGCGGGTAACGTTCAGCTGGAAGAGGACACAGCGACTGTTGTTACAGGCGTCTTCCTCCATAGCATGACCGGCGACTGGTGACCACACTTCCACTTCACTTTATATCTGCTTTCTTAATACTTTTAGCTAGTACGTATATATTGTAAGGCGGGCATTGGCAACAATAAATATTTATAAACAGGATTACTCTATGTAGATATTTTTATTCCTTCACATGATCCTGCCCATTCTAAGCCATGTACACCCAGTAAGAACCCTAGCAGAGCTGTTGGATGTTCTTTTGAAGAGCCCTTTCACACTGGGGCAGGGGCGGCGTCGGCGGTAAAACGCCGCTATTATTAGCGGCGTTTTACCGCCAGTATGCGGCCGAGAAAGGGTTAAACACCACCGCAAAGCGCCTGCAGAGGCGCTTTGCTGGCGGTATAGCCGCGCTGTCCCATTGATTTCAATGGGCAGGAGCGGTAAAGGAGCGGTATACACACCGCTCCTTCACCGCTCCGAAGATGCTGCTGGCAGGACTTTTTTTACCGTCCTGCCAGCGCCTCGGGGCTTTCACACTGGAATGAAAGTAGCGGCACTTTCGGGTCGGTTTGCAGGCGCTATTATTAGCACAATAGCGCCTGCAAACCGCCCCAGTGTGAAAGGGCTCTTAAAGATTATTACAAAGGGCGTTTACATTTTGGCCATCTGGTGAGTTTACCCCCAAAGGGGAGAGGCTTTTTACACGTGGTGGTATTTGAGGTGTGTGGTGCACGCGTGACAACAATTAGGATCACCGCAACAAGACTCACAATTCTACAGAGGGATTATTTAATCGCTTTATCTCTACATGTGTTTGAATTATTTAATCTCTTCATTTTTATGTGTTGAAATCATATAAAAGCCGGTCATGACTGGACTATTTGACATGAGCGCTGCTATGACATTCTAAGAACACAAACATATGTGGGACTTTTTATTGTCATTTTTTTATTCATAAAACACTGCTACAATATTTTTCTCCTGCAATAGTGTCCATAAACTCAAAAAAACCACGAACAAAAAATAGTGTATGACAGTCGACTCCGTGAAGTCCAGTGCTGTGTAATGCTGACCAGTGCCTGTGTTACCACATGCCCCAAGCACACTGAGACCCACCAGAACAGTGTGACCCCTATTGTGAATTTGGGTCTCACCACGCTTTATTGAAGTGTTCTCCAAACTGTGGCCTGGGGACCGGATGTGGCTCATTGCTTGCCTTTATCCAGGCCTTGAGGCATTATTTCTGCCACTGACACAATCGGGCACTTTTCCTCCCACTGACACTAACGATAGGGCACTATTCCTCCTACTGACACCAATGATAGGGCACTATTCCTCCCACTGACACCAACAATCACACACTATTCCTCCCCCTAATACCAAAGATGGGACATGATTTACTCCCACTGGGCCCAGTCCAGCCCCACTAAAGTCTGAACAAATGTAAACTGTCTCTTTATTTAGAAAGTTTGGAGACCCCTGCTTTATTGTAATGGAGGACCACCTCTCCACACTTTGCTTCCACCGGCCAGAACTCTCCAGCACTCTCCAACACCCCTTTATTCAATAATGCTCATATGAGGGAATAGGCAAAGAGGGAATGAGGGAACCGCAAACATGCCACCATTGCATAAACTTTGTTTATTATCCTACAAACCATCAGCCACATACATAATGAAGGCCATCAGTATATACACTCACATGTAAATGAGCCAATTTCTGGCACCCAGAGTATCCCACAAAATTGCAGAGACTGGCTGCTGCTGTTCTGGAGATCGGTGGACAAACATTTTTTTCCCACCAGTAGGAAATGATGTCACTGGAAAACTCCCACCACTATTTCACTTGTTTGGATGTCCTCGGGAAAACAGAAACAGCTGTGTAGGAGGCTTAAAACTGGGTGAGGAAGAGCCAAACTCTGCTACTAAGGTGAGGCTGTGGAAGACAGTTTCATGTCACAGGTCATACACCATGGCAAGACTGAGCACAGCAAGACACAAGATAGTTATCATAGGTGTGCGCAGCCTATTGCATTAAGGTGTGCACCCCAAAACTCACACATGCGTGTATGTGTGTGTGCATATAAATATATATATATATATATATATATATATATATATATATATATATATATATATATATTGTATACACAAACACTCACATATGTACATACTATGTATGTACATGTATGTGCATATGTACATATATGTACATAAAACCACCCATTTATGTGCCTGCCTGAACCAAGTGCCTTCTCTGACATTGTTCATAAAAAATCCATCCTTGCAGTAGGGCTCCCTATACTGCATGGGTTAAATGCTCACTTAGTCTAGGGGCAAAGGATTATAAATACCTAGGATAGGTTCACCTTTTTATTAAAAAATAATAAATGCACAGTTTTTTTGCCAGGGCATTTATTCTTTTTTAGAACTGGAGACTGCGAAGTATTGCGCCCGCAATCAGCAGAGTGCGGGCGAAGTGTCAGGCTCCTGCAGACACTGCCTACAGTTCTGTTGCCCGTACCTGTGCATACTTCCCAACATTTGGAGATGGGAATGAGGGACACCTACTAACAAACGTATGTAGGCATAGGACACGCCCCTTGTCACACCCCCTTAAAGGAGAATTAACCAAAAAAAAAGGTTAAAGAAATCCAGGAAGGGCTTTTTTTACCACTACTATTCCTTTATATTGGCTTTTAAAATGTACAAATGCAGCAATTTAGAAATTGGATGAAAGGTTTAGCACTGGGAAACACTTTTTGAAAGATAAAAAGTGCATTTTATATACAGTGGGACCTCGGGTTACGAGCATAATCCGTTCCAGGAGTATGCTCGTAATCCAAAGTACTCGTATATCAAAGCGAGTTTCCCCATTGATGTCAATGGAAATGAAAATAATTCGCTCCGCATTGACTTCAATGGCATGCAATACCGCATGGGGCCAGAGGCGGAGGGGGCGCCAGAGAGCCTCGGAAACATCCGGGAAGGCCCGAGGACAGCTCTGCTGACCTCGGAAAGGCTCGGGAACGTAGTATTACCGAGTCTTTCTGAGCTTTTCCGAACCGCTCCGAACGACTACGATCGGCGACGTTCGGCTCCGCTCGGCTCCGGCGCCCCCCCACCTCAGGCCAAACGCGGTACTGCACACCGCTTTGGCCTGAATCCTGCTCATTTTGCGAGACAATCCTCGCAAACCGAGTTAGGATTTTTCAAAATACAGTGCTCGTATTGCGAAACGCTCGTTAACCGTGTTACTCGCAATCCGAGGTTCCACTGTACAACTATATAGATCAGACCAAAATGAGGGACAAATGAGGAGGAATGAGGGGGACAGAGGGACATTGCTCCAAATCAGGGACAGTCCCTCAAAATCAGGGACAGTTGGAAGCTATGCCTCTATATGGCTGCCATTGCAGAGCTGTAGGCATTGTGAATGAACTACAAGTGTGCTGATCAGTGTTCTGGCTGCAGCAGTCGATTGAACTTGTAGTTTATACATTCACAGATTCCTATGAATTAATGATGAGGCTGTGTGGGTAGGGTGCAGAGGAGGGGAGGGGGCGACTAAAACATGCTAAACCCTGTATTTGGGTGTAACATGTAACATGTTCTTAAAAGGTGAACTCATCCTTTTTAGGCCTGGTTCACACCTATGCGGGTTGCAGTTGATGCATATTTTAGGTGCATTTTGCGTTTTTCAATACACTTTTTTGATCCATTGAAGTCTATGGAAACAAAAAACCCAGCCTGCTGGTCCCTGGCCCTTTCCATAAAATGCACAGATGTGAAAATGACCCATAGGAAACCATGTTAAATGGACTGTAGTGTGTTTCTGCAAAACTGAAAATGCACTAAAAAATGCATAGGTGTGAACCAGACCTTAAAGTGGTGTTCCAGCCGAAATGATACTTTTTAAATAAAAATACCCCTATAATACACAAGCTTAATGTATTCTAGTAAAGTTAGTCTGTAAACTAAGGTCTGTTTTGTTAGTTTATAGCAGTAGTTTGTTATTTTATAACCTTACAGCAGGCCGTGGCCATCTTAAGTGTGGGCATCTGAAGCCAGACTGTATTTCTTCCTGGATCTCATCCTTGCAGATCTCGCACATGCTCAGTGCAGCACAAGCAGTGTAGTAGGTTTCAGGTCAGGTTTCCATAGCAACGGCAGTGTCAGAAGAAGTTGCCGCCCCTTCCCAGAAGGCATTACAAACAGGAAATGATGCGATGGGCCACGGCCAGGGAGGAGGAAGTGAAAAATGAATACAGCAGATATACAGTAGGTGCTGAGAAAACAAATGTAAAAATATCCAATTCGTTTACAGTGCACAGTTTAGTGAGGGATGCTGAAGAGTTGTAAAAGTGGGTGGAACTCCACTTTAAGTTGCTATACGTGCACAAGGTTTTTTGTATAGATCACTAGCTGACATCTACACAAGCGAAGCTGGGACACTGTATTCTAAGGCTTGATTCACATCTATGCATGTTGCTTTTGAGCGTTTCTGCAGTGTTTTTTGTGATGCTTGCCACGTTTTTGAGCAGCGTTTTTGCAGCGTTTTGCGTTTTTTTTATTTACAGTTTTTTTTAGACTGTATACAGTCTAAAAAAAAAAAAACACCAAAAACGCAAAACGCATCAAAAACGCTGCAAAAACGCTGTAAAAACGCTGCACTTGTGTTTTTGATGCTGGTCCATTGAATTCTATTACATGCAAAACACTGCATTTTGCATGAAAAAAAGTCCCTGACCCTTTCCAAAAACGCAGAGGTACAAAAAGGCATTGATGTGAACATGTTCCATAGGAACCCATGTTAAAAAATTCCCATGCATTTCTGCAAAATGCCTCAAAAAACGCGCTAGTGTGAATGGAGCCTTAGGGGGGGACGGGACTCCCCACTGTCAGAAAACGCTGATTAGTGCTCCTGTATATTAATAATATATATATATATATATATATATATATATATATATATATATATATATATATATATATATATATATATATTTTTTTTTTTTTCTGTCTCTGCACTGGACACTTTGCTATACAAACATATTAGGGAGCCAATGGGATGCGCTCCTCTGGCTGACCAGCGCGTTACTGCGGCTCTGAGTGACAGTGGCCAGAGCAGGCTCCGCCCCCTCAGTTCTTTTTTTTTTTTCAACAATAATTTTTATTGATTTTATCAAAAAAATACAAATCAATTGAAGTTGCTGCATATATTATACAACATTTGTAATACAAAAACTGAGAAGGCATAAAGTATAGTACTGATATAAACCTTGATGGCCTCGTCCAGCCTACCCCGGTTGGGTTCAAGCTGTAGGACTGGAAGGTCACCACTTTAACTATGCTTCTTACAGTATAAACTATGAGTATGGAAATAATGTTGGAAAGGGAAATTAAAAATAACGAATAACCAAAAAGTAATGACTATCAGAGATATTGCTCTACACCGACTAATTGCTTAGGTGAATGGTCACAATATTTCAGCCTGAAGGGTAAATTTAAATTTTACAATGTTTTTCTTTTTTTTAATGTATACATATTTATAAAGCCTTGGAAAATCCCTCAAAAAGTACAGACTATCCAAGGTCATGAAGACCTGATAAACAATGCTGTTATTTCATCGCATTCATTTTACTAATAAATAAACCAGCTGGTTTACCGGCACACAGGCGAGCCTTCCAGGGCGCCATTAAACCACGTATGGCCGCCCAAGCGCGTCGTACCTCAGACAGACTCCGTTACCTTGTTTAACTTTTTATTCCATATAAACCTTTCTGCTGAGATGATCTGAGTCCAGCCCCCCCGGGGTAAACATTCATAATGGTATGCTGACATGAAACAAGCGAACACGCAATGCCTCGTTTACAACACTTCACCTCTCGTCTCGCCGTTTAATGTGCCGGAAAATACTCCATGAACTGCATTATGGGAGATGGACCGTCTTATATAATATCCACCTTGTAGTGCTAACAAGATCACTTTATGGAGGTCAATCCGGGACCATTTCACCTGGACACAGCCGGATATAGAACTGATATACAGTATATGTAATTAGGGGAGCATGGATTCTGGGGGAAGATTCACTTGTACATGGAAGATGTTTTGTTGCCTAAACCAATATTTTACCCAATACTTAAAGCGGGGTTCCACCCAAATTTTGAACAATATCTGTATGTATTCTCTTCCTTGCCTAGATGCTGACATGCCGTTTAAAAAAATTTAAATCGCCGTTATTACCTTTTATTTTTCTATTCTTCTTTGCACTTCCTGGTTCTCCTCCCGTGGGAGTAGGCGTGTTTCTAGCCTCTCCCAGACTCCTGGGAGCTAGTCTCAGGCTTTCCAGGATGCCACTGAGCATGTGCGGGAACGAGCGGTGAATGCTGGGAGCACAGCATTCACCACATCCAGGAAATAAATGCTTGTGGGCTTCAAATGCCCACAATGAAGATGGAAACCGCCTGCAGTGAATAATATAAGTTATTCTTTCCGACGAAATCTGACACAGGCGGACATATTACACACAATATGTGAGTATGTAATGCTGAGAAGAAAAGTTTGTGAATGAACTAAAAAAAAAAAAAAAAACGATAGATAGGTGGACCCCCGCTTTAAGACAGGGTCAGGTCATATGGGGGGGCAGGAAGGGCAGCTGCCCAAGGCGCAGTAATTTCTTGTGGAGGTGGTGGGTTTCGTCCACTTGCAGTGTCGCCTCACTGTTGCCAGGGTTGCAGAGTGGCAGTTGCTCACCTGGGATGAACTAAGCCAAGAGTTTTCCTTTCCCCAAAATGAGCAAAAAAATGTAGATTTGAATCGAATTTTGCAATTGCGATGAAATGAAGTCATTTGTTATGGGGCATACACACGGTCGGACTTTTTGGCTACAAAAGTCCGACAGCCTGAAACGGACTTTCTAACGACCGGACTTGCCTACACACGATCACACCAAAGTCCGACTGCTCCGGACAATCCGACCGTGTGTGGGCTTCATCGGACCTGCAGCGGACTTTTTCGGTCAAAAATTAGACGGACTTTAGATTTGGAACATGTTTCAAATCTTTCCAACGGTCGAAAAATCCGCTCGTCTGTATGCTAGTCCGACGGATGAAAACCGACACTAGGGCAGCTATTGGCTACTGGCTATGAACTTCCTTATTTTAGTCCGGTCGTACGTCATCACGTACGAATACGTCGGATTTTGGTGTGATCGTGTATGTGCAAGTCCATTCGTTCGAAAGTCCGTCGGAAAGACCGTTGGACCTTTGATGCCGAAAAGTCCGCCAGTGTGTACACGGCATTATAGTTTTGCATAATGCAGCAACATCCACACACATAGAACACCCAACATTAGAGGTGATTTTTTTTTCCAAAGCAAATACACTTTTGCACACTGGTACTGACTAGTAAACCAACGTTTCTATTCTCCCTCAATTTCTCTCCATCAGTCAGCTAATGTGTCCCCAGTGCTGAGGGAGAGGAGCACAAGAGGGTCAAACAAGGATACTGTGGAGGTAACAGACATCCTCCTTATCAACTGATGATGTCATTGGTTGGTAGGATGTCAGTGTCTAGAAAGTTGTAATGGTGCATAATGAAAACTTGTGTCTCTGTGTAACTAAAAGGCAGACTTCATCCACCTGCTGGCTTGTATACAATAATTTATCAATTTTTAGGCATTTTGTCTAGGCTTCCCTGTAGAAACCTTAAGGCACCCGAGTTGAAAAAAAAAGGCCTACCCTAGGGCAGTGGTCCAGCACGAAGAGGGACCGGCCACCAGTCTATTAAGGAAGCACAGGCGCTGCCCCCCCCCCCCATCTATCGTTGCTACCTCCCCCCCCAAATCCATGCGTCCGGCCCCTTGCAGGACGCCGGATGCATGAATTACAATGGAGGGGGGTGTTTTTTAGAAGCACCTGACTAGAGCCAGAGGCTCTAATAGGCTTCAAAATAGGATGGGCTCCAGATGCAGAGGATGCGAACAGAGCCCACCCAGGTGTGTTACAACAGCAAATGAATATTCGCTATTGTAACACTGATCCTCCTCCCGGCCAATCAGGAAGCAGGTTTTGAGACCCGTCACCTGGCTGAAAGGACAGGCGATCCTATTGGACGCCTAGGAGGAGGGGATGAGCTGCATGCTGGAAGCCACAATGATGGAGGAGAGGATAGCCGCTGCCCGCCTAGATGGGGTAAGTGGCAGATAGCGCGGGGGGGAGGTCCCCCCCCTCAAAAAGAAAAACACCAGTCGCCACTGCGGGCCGCTCTGAAGTCCAAGGATCGGGGGGGAGTGGTTGTTGGTGGTTTTGTGTGGGGGTTGCAGCTTGTTGTGCGGGGGAGACTGGTGGGTGCTGCTTGTCAACTTGTGGTGGGGGGGGGTGGGTGAGGGGGATTGCAGCTTGCCAACTGGGGGGGGGGGGGGGTTGTGATTGCAGCCTATCACTTATCGCTTATCACCTGGGGGGGAGGGGTGGTTGCAGTCTGTCAACTTGGGGGGATGCAGCTTATTACTTGGGGTGTGTGTGTGGTCGTTGCAGGCTGTCACCTCAGGGGACGGGTGGTGCAGCCGGGGTCTCACCAGTGCTATTAGATTCTGTCCCCTGTACCAGCTCTCCTCCCTTCCCATCTCCTTCTTTAGGGAAGGTAGTGGTGGTGCTGGGAGTAGGGGGGCAGTGCCCTCTGGAGGTTGGAGGGTGGCAGAGCAGGTTTTGCCGGCTTGCTCTGCCCGCCGCCAACCCCCACCGCATGCAAAAACAGCTCTAGCGGCGAAAGGGGTGATCCCTTCGGAGGTGTCCTTTATATACAAGTGACCTTGTGCTGATAGTGTCACCTTATGAATGTTTTAATGTCCTTGGTGGTAAGTTGTATTGTGTTGTGTTTTGTATGATAAGAATGTGATATTCGCTCTGACATATAGTGTGGTTGGTGTGGACTTTTACATGACAAATTCAAGTCTGATGACTTGATAAACAAAGCTCTCTTGTTCCTCATATTATTCAGAAAGGTCACACCGTATTCTGCAGATGAAATCTGGTGTCTGCTATGATAGTTGGTGGGTTGACTGAGGCTTACGAGACGTGACACGTGCTATTACTCAGAAATCCCCTTTGAAGTCACTCTCATCCGGCCTTCCCTTCAGTCTTGCACAGTTGTACAGGCTCCTCTCCTGTACTGATTTCACTGCACACTGTGAGCTTTTCACCATGTGCAGTAAAAGCTGCAGCAATTCAGGTAGCCATTTCCTGGCTGCAGGACTTCCAGCATCATCTAGCACTTTCCTTTCCAGCCTAACTGTCCCTGCCCCACCCCTTTTATTCACTGGATTTCAGTACCTTCAATCATGGGGGCTCAGCATCACATGTGGGCGTAACCTTGCGTAGGCGCGGCCTCCAGACTGAAATCCGTTCATCAGGACATTTTGAAATTTGCATAACGCCTCTCAAGAGCCAGCCCACTACTTGCATCGGGTCTGAGGCAGGGCGCTGCTGTTCAAGAAGCTCTGCACATCCATAACAATAGTGTCATTCAACTCAGAAGACTGAGGACATCTTGTGGCAAAATCATATTGCCGCATAGGACGGCACCAGCGAGTAGGTGAGTATTGCAGCCTGAGCTGCTTTCCCTTACCCACTTGCCGACCCAGCCATAGCCAAATTAAGGCTACAGTGCAGTCAGATAACTCTGGGTGGGCGTACAAGGACGGGGTCCGCACCTGGGAATGTCCATGACCGCCGGGTTCTCGGGACCCGGCACGTCACGGAACGGGGTTAAGGGCCAATCCCAGTGGCCCTTTACCACATGATTGCTCCATCCAATTGGACAGAGCAATCACTGTCAACAAACTGGCATCATGTCCGGTTCTCTCCTTCCTCACACCGATCGTGTGAAGAGGGGAGGGTGAAGTTGCAGCGTGAGGCTGCTTCAGTGCAGAGTGCAGTGCAGAGCAGTGCCCAGGAATGCCACATCAGTGCTCAGGAGTGTCCCAGCAGTGCCAAGGAGTGTCCCATCAGTGCTCATCAGAGACCAGCAGTGCCAAGGAGTGTCCCATCAGAGCCCAGCAATGCCATGGAGTGCCCCATCAAAGCCCAGCAGTGCCCCATCAGAGCCTAGCAGTGCCAAGAAGTGCCCCATCAGTGCCCAGCAGTGCCAAGGAGTGCCCCATCAGTTGCCCAGGAGTGCCACGTCAGTGCCCGGAAGTGCCCCATCAGTGCCAAGGAGTGCCCCATCAGTGCCAAGGAGTGCCACATCTGTGCCCCAGCAGTGCTCTACAATGCCACTAAAGTGCCCATTAGTGCCAATACAGTGCCCATCAATAAGTGCTCATCAGTGCCACCCTATCAGTGGATGCTCATCAACACCTGTCAGTGCTGTTAACATGTGTAAAAATGCATAGAAAAATGCATTTTCATTTAATTTCCACATTTTCCAAAAACTTGTGAAAAAAATGACATGTTCAAAATACTCATTATGCTTCCCATAATATACGTTGGGTTGTTTTCTTTCCAAAATGGGCTCATTTTGTGGGCGTTTCCATTGACCAGGTGCTCCAGAGCCTTCAAAAGTGTAATAGGTTGTCAGGTAATTAGGTAACTTTTGTCCCTAGAACACCTGATGGTGCTCCTTGCATGTTGGGCCTCTGTATGTGGCCAGGCTGTGGTATCGGCATACTCAGGGGACTAGCAGAATTTATTTTGGGGTGCACTCTGTGGTATGCATATGCGGTGTGTGAGAAATAACCTGTTAACATGACAGTTTTGTGAGGAAAAAAAAATCCGCCCAAAAAATCTTCATTTTGAAAAGAATTTTGGGGAAAAAAATTACAACATGAAAAAACTCGCCATGCCTCCTACTAAATACATTGGATTGTCTATGTTCCAAAAAGGGGTCACTTGGGGAGTATTTGTACTTTCCTGGCTTGTAAGCCCCGGTTCACACTGGGACGACTTGTCAGGCGACCTAGTCGCCTGACAAGTAGCGTCCCGTTCTGTGCAATGGAACCGTTCTAATCGGAGCGACGCAAGTCGCTCCGACTTAGAAAAAGGTACCTGTACTACTTTGGGGGCGACTTGGGGCGACTTGCATAGACTTCAATGCAGAAGTCGTTTTGCAAGTCGCCGTGGCAGTCGTGTGCAGGTCGCCTCGGTGAGGCGACCTGCAAGTCGTGCCGCCCCTGTGTGAACCGGGGCTTAGTGTCTCAAGAAATGAGAGGCCTTTAGTACATCAGGTGTGATCAATTTTCAATGATTGGCACCATAGCTATAACCTTCACACAGACCAAATAATATACACTGATTTTGGTTATTTTTACCAACGATATATAGCAGTATAAATTTTGGCCAATATTTTTGAAGAAAAATTACTAATTTGCTAAATTTTATAACAGAAACAAAGAAAAATTATTTTTTTTTTACAAAATTTTCGATCTTTTTTTATTTATAGCGCAAAAAAAGAAAACCCCCAGAGGTGATTAAATATCACCAAAAGAAAGCTCTATTTGTGTGAAAAAAAGACAACATTTTAATATGGGTACCGTGTTGAATGAGTAATTGTCATTCAAAGTGTGAGAGCTGAAAGCTAAAAATTGGCCTGGTTAGGAAGGGGGTTTAACCTCCCTGGCGGTATGATTTTTTTGGATTTTAGGTGCTGAAAGCGGTACCATTATTTTGCATGGAAATTTGGCGTTTTATATTATAGGTCTGTAAATCTTAACAATAACACACTTAAATCTGTCCAAACCAGAGTCTAGTAGATATCCCGGGTATGATAAAGTTTGAAACACAAAAACATAAATTATAATATAATAAATAAAAATAAAAAATTAAAAAAAAAAAAAAAAATAGTAATAAAATAAATTTACCCACGATTCACTATCGCTCAATTCTGCAAGTGTTCTAATTTACTATCACTGTTTTCTAGATGGTCTAAAGCCACTTTTGACGTAAAGGGACACTTTTTGGTTGCTATGGACAATCTCCAGTTTCCAGGCAGAAAGAACAGTATATATAATATAAAACTGCATGCAGGGCATAGGACAAAGCACTGGGGACAAAAGGGATGTGAAATCATTTCATACAGTACTGTAATCTGTAAGATTACAGTGTACTGTATGTATTGTGATTTTTACTTTTTTTGAATTTGCCGCCAGGCTCCGCCCCCGTGCGTCGCACCGCTCGCAGGGAACGGAGCCTGGCACGGAGAGGCTTCGGAGGAGGACGGAGCCCTCGGACACTGCGGGGGACATCGCAGGATCCCGGGGACAAGGTAAGTAACGCCGCCCCAGGATCCTGCAATGCGATCCCGAGTGTGGCTCGGGGTTACCGCTAATGGTACTGAATTTTAACCCCGAGCCACACTCGGGAAAACCGCCAGGGAGGCTACGTGCCCTGTGGGCAAGTGGTTAACCACTAGATTTCCGGAAGGTTTTACCCCCTTTATGACCAGGCCATGTTTTGCTATTTAGCATTGTACTACTTTAACTGGTAATTAGGCGGTCATGCAACGCTGTACCCAAATGAAATTTATATAATTTTTCCACAATTAGAATTTTCTTTTGGTGGTATTTGATCACCACTGGGTTTTATATTTTTTATTATATAAAGAAAAAAAGACAGAAAAAAAATAAAATAAAAATAAATAAATAAATTATATATATATATTTGACTTTCTTACAATAAAAATAAGCAGCGCTAATAATAAAGTGCAATTATGCCGAGAAGATATGTAAATTAAATAACATATATGAACTGCAAATGTGCAACGAATTATTGCATATATAGTGAGCCCTCAAATATACAGACCTAAAAATTCATGTATACATGTATACGGTGTGGTGATTAGGGATAGAAAAATAAAATTGCCAAAGTGAAGCACGTTTATATTGTAACCATTTAATAAAAAAAGGATTTTACGATAAACTAAATGTCTCCAATCAATGTGCACAAGGATATCTCAGCAGGCTGATGGCTTGCATAGGCAGAAAGTGGTTCGCTATCGGCAGGTAGTGCGTGATGACGTCATAAACCAGCCATGCTCTGCTACTATAAAACATATCCAGTAAAAAAAAACAAAAAACGTCTTCATAAATTTTGGTCAAAATATATTCTGCTACATGTTTTTGGTAAAAATATCACAATAATGCCCCGTACACACGGTCGGACTTTGTTCGGACATTCCGACAACAAAATCCATGGATTTTTTCCGACGAATGTTGGCTCAAACTTGTCTTGCATACACACGGTCACACAAAGTTGTCGGAAAATCCGATCGTTCTGAATGTGGTGACGTAAAACACGTACGTCGGGACTATAAACGGGGCAGTGGCCAATAGCTTTCATCTCTTTATTTATTCTGAGCATGCGTGGCACTTTGTCCGTCGGATTTGTGTACACACGATCGGAATTTCCGACAACGGATTTTGTTGTCGGAAAATTTTATAGCAAGCTCTCAAACTTTGTGTGTCGGAAAATCCGATGGAAAATGTCCGATGGAGCCCACACACGGTCGGAATTTCCGACAACAAGGTCCTATCACACATTTTCCGTCGGAAAATCCGACCGTGTGTACGGGGCATAAGTGTATATTCATTGATTTGTGTGAAAGTTATAGCGTCTACAAACTATGGTATAGATACTGGAATTTTTATATATTTATTGTTTATACTCGTAATGACAGTGATCACCGACCGTGATAGTGCGGCGGGCAATCTGGCACTAACTGACACTGGGTGGGAACTGACTAACTGACACTGATATCCCCAGTGACTAGGGTTGCCAACCTCCCGCAGCATTTTTTACTGACAAAACATGGAAAATTTACTGACGGAGCACATTTTTTTACTGGCAACCTGAGAAATTACAGAACTCCAATTGAAAAGTAACACAGTGAATATTTGAAAAGTATAAACATGATATGGAAACACTGACAATACCTATAACAAAGTAATTTGCTTGATTTACACTTAAAAAGTCAACACAGCATGAAATGATCGGCCACTGATATTTACTGGCAGTTGTAAAAAAATCACAGATTTTTATAAACTGTCAGTAGATTTACTCTGCCAGTGACACTAATACAGTGATAATATTATACACTGTCACTGTACTAATGACACTGGCTGGGAAAGGGTTAACCACACCTCCCAACATTTTGAGATGGGAACAAAGGACGCTTATTAGTAAAAGTGTGTATGCATAGGACACGCCCCCTGCCACGCCCCCTTGAAGGAGAATTATACAAAAAAAAAAAAAAAGATTAGTTAAACCCACAAGTGCTTTTTTTTACCACTACTATTCCTTTATAGCTACATGGCTTTTTTAAATTTACCATTGCAGAAATACAGAAACTGGATGAAAGGTTTAGCACTGGGAAACACTTTTTGAAAGATAAAAAGTGCATTTTTTATACAACTATATAGATCAGACAAAAATGAGGGACAAATGAGAAGAAAAGAGGGACAGAGGGACATTGCTCCAAATTAGGGACAGTCCCTCGAAATCAGGAACAGTTGGGAGCTATGGGTTAACTCCTGGAGTAATCAAGGGGTGCCAGTACCTTGAAAAAGTATTCATACCCCTTGAAATTTTCCACATTTTGTCATGTTACAACCAAAAACATAAATGTATTTTATTGGGATTTTATGTTATAGACCAACACAAAGGGGCACATAATTGTGAAGTGGAAGGAAAATGATAAATGGTTTTCACATTTTTTTACAAATAAATATGTGAAAAGTGTGGGGTGCATTTGTATTCAGCCCCCCTGAGTCAATACTTTGTAGAACCCCCTTTCTCTGCACTTACAGCTGCAAGTCTTTTTGGGGATGTCTCTACCAGCTTTGCACATCTACAGAGTGACATTTTTGCCCATTCTTCTTTGCAAAATAGCTCAAGTTCTGTCAGATTGGATGGAGAGCGTCTGTGAACAGCAATTTTCAAGTATTGCCACAGATTCTCAATTGGATTTAAGTCTGGAGTTTGACTGGGCCATTCTAAGGCCCCTTTCACACTGGGGCGGGGGGGCGTCGGCGGTAAAACGTCGCTATTATTAGCGGCGCTTTACTGACGGTATTCGTCCGCTAGCGGGCCGGTAAAACCACCCCGCTAGCGGTCGAGAAAGGGTTAAAAACCACCGCAAAGGTGCAAAGGCGCTTTGCCGGCGGTATTTCAGCGGTGTCCCATTGATTTCAATGGGCAGGAGCAGTGGAGGAGCGGTGTATACACTGCTCCTTCACCGCTCTGAAGATGCTGCTAGCAGGACTTTTTTTACCGTCCTGCCAGCGCACCGCTCTAGTGTGAAAGCTCTCGGGGCTTTCACATTGGAGACAAAGTAGCTGCACTTTCAGGTCAGTTTGCAGGCATTATTTTTAGCGCAATAGCCCCTGCAAACCGCCCCAGTGTGAAAGGGGCCTAACACATGAATATGTTTTGATCTAAACCATTCCATTGTAGCTCTGGCTGTATGTTTAGGGTCGTTGTCCTGCTGGAAGGTGAACCTCCGCCCCAGTCTCAAGTCTTTTGTAGACTCTAACAGGTTTTCTTCTAAGATTGTCCTGTATTTGGCTCAATCCATCTTCCCATCAACTCTGACCAGCTTCCTTGTCCCTGCTGAAGAAAAGCAAAGGAGGAAGAAACAGACACACATATTGTTCCCTCTGTACAGAGCCTTGTATAATTGTCAACACAGGGCTCTGGGCTGTGATTGGATGCAGCCGGTCAGCAAGTCTCAGCCATGAATCATTGGCTGAAACTTGCTGACAGAATTGTGATTGGAGCCGGCGCGGGGTGCATATGCTTCCTGAACCCGGCAGTAGGGAACGATGTAGAGGGACAACGCTGTACCGCATGAGCTGCCCGCCCGCATTTTACTGGTTTGTAAGTGGTTAACCACTTCCCGCCCGGCCTATAGCAGATTGAGGGCCGGGCGGTGGTTCAGTTATCCTGACTGGGCGTCATGACGTCCAGCAGGATAACATGCCGCCGCGCTCCCGTGGGGGGCGCGCATCGCGGTGATCGGTGGAGCGGTGTGTCAGTGTGACGCACCGCTCCACCGATCTTGGTAAAGAGCCTCCGGCTGATCACGATGTCAATAGGAAGAGCCGTTGATCGGCTTTTCCTCACTCGCGTCTGACAGACGAGAGCAGAAGAGAGCCGATCGGCGGCTCTCCTGACAGGGGGGGTCTGCGCTGATTGTTTATCAGCACAGCCCCCTCTCGGATGCCCACACTACACCACCAGGGAAGCCGCCAGGACCACCAGGGAGCCGGGCAACATGTGGATGGCCAGGTATGTACCCCATGGCCATCCACATGTGCCCAATGTGCCCAATCTGTGCCAATCAGTGCCCACAAATGGGCACTGACTGGCACCATTTTAAATCAGTGATGCCCAGCAATGCCACCCATCAATGTCATCAGTGCCACCAATCAGTGTCAACAGTGCCACCCAGTGTCCATCTGTGCCACCAATCAGTGCCCATCCGTGCCCACCAGTGCCCACCTATCAGTGCCCATCAGTGCCCATCCATGCCACCTATCAGTGCCACCCATAAGTACCCATCAGTGCCACCCATAAGTACCATCAGTGCCACCCATAAGTGCCCATCAGTGCTGCCTAATAGTGCCCATCAATGCCGCCTATGAGTGTCCATCAGTGCCGCATACCAGTGCCACCTATCAATGTCCATCAGTGCCGCCTATCAGTGCCCATCATCAGTGCCACCTCATCAGTGCCACCTCATCAGTGCCACCTCATTGGTGCCACCTCATCAGGGCCGCCTTATCAGTGCCCGTCAGTGCAGCCATATCAGTGCCCGTCATTGAAGAATAAAACGTACTTATTTACAAAAACTTTTAACAGAAACAAAGAAAAACTTGTTTTTTTTTTCAAAAATTTCGGTCTTTTTTTATTTGTTGCGCAAAAAATAAAAACCGCAGAAGAGATCAAATACCACTAAAAGAAAGCTCTATTTGTGGGAACAAAATGATAAAAAATTTGTTTGGGTACAGTGTTGTATGCGCAATTGTCATTCAAATTGCGACAGCGCTGAAAACTAAAAATTGGCTTGGGCAGGAAGGTGCCTAAGTGCCTGGTATTGAAGTGGTTAAAAAAAAAAAAAAACCCTGGAGTTGGGCTTTAACCACAGAATGTGAGTTCCTTAGATGTTGACTGATAAAGATATAAAATGCAGACAGTTTTATATCTGGCAAGTACAGGATTATGTATTCTATTTCCACTGAAAAGATAGAAGCTATTATAATGACGGTGCAGTTTTTACAGAGAACCCAGTACAGTTTATTCTTTGTATAATGTAGTTCACCCAGCACGCAGCGCCGCTTCCCCGCCAGTGAAGGTATCATCAACATTACAGATCATTCCTGCAGATTAGCAAGTCCCTTCGACCTTTAACTGAGAAATGTCTTATGATTTCCTTGTCTTCATTTCACTTCACTATTTTATGTCTTTGTTTTCTGATTTACATCTTCCCCCCTTGTCCTGTGTGACAACATCAAAAAACATCATTATATAGCAATACCTAGACTAGAAATTAATTGAAAGTTTAAATATGATAATGGAAGTGTAACAGATCGAACGGTTTATATGGGAGAATTATTTTAATTTATAATGTATAATATGACATAGTGCATTCATAGTTACAATTTTTTTATTAGTTTGAGTGAGAAGGGTTAGACCCTTTGTCAGCTTTTTTTTTTTTTTTTTGCTGTCTGTGTCCCCATTGGGGGAATTACCCTTAGGCTCTGTTCACACACAGGCGATTTGAATTCCAGAATTTGAATAGTGGCAAAATGCGGGACACTTTTGCAATGCCATTATCTCTTAAACTCGGTGTGATTTTGCCGCGATTGTCATGCGACCAATCGCGCTGCAATCGCAAACAAAATCGCGTGGCGCATGTCACCCAAAAGAAGTCCCGGAAACTGGGTCATGCGATTGCACTGCGCTTTGTCGTGCAGAAATCGCGTCAATACACTGCGTTTAGGGTGCTGTTAAGAAATAATGTAATCACAAATGGGTCCCGCATTATGCCGCAATTCTTGGATCGCGGGCAGAATCGCGAACAATTATGTATGAACGGAGCCTTAGGCTTCATTTAGACATGCAGTGAAGCCTAAATGCGTAGTTGAGCTGCATTTTTGGCACCCACCATCCACACCCATGCATTCGCACCTCAGCATTTTGAATCGTGGGCAGACTCGCCATGATTCTGCCCACGATTTCAGAACGCCCAGGTGTCAATGACAAATCGCAGAACATACATTTGAGATGCCATTCAATTCAATGGCACCTAAACCGCTCTGCAATCGCGGCAAACTCCATCGCGTGAAGCATGTCACCCAAAAGAAGCTCCTGGACTTGTTTATGGGCGACAAGCTTCACGCAATGTAAATTTACGAATATTCATAAATTCGAAATATTCAAAAATTTGTAAATTCGTACATTTGAAAAGTCATAAATTCGTAAATTTGAAGATTCAGAAATTCGAAAACCCAAAAATTCGAAAATCTGAAAAATTAACTAATAATAACTTAACTAGTACTAACTATTAAATTACAGGTATTGAAATTTCCTTTCAAATTTGGCAGTGAACGTAACGAATACGAATTTATCCAAAGTTACAAATTATCCAAAATAACAAATGTCGTATCTAAACGAATAGAACGTAACACATTAATAATAATAAATAATAAAAATAAAAAAAAGTATTATTATTATTAGTTATTAATTATTCATTCATTCTGTTTCATTTGTTTACATACAGCATTCATTATTTCGGATAATTCGTAACTTTGGATAAATTTGTATTCGTTACGTTCGCAAACAGCCAAATTTGAAAGGAAGTTCCAATACCTATAATTTATTAGTTAGTTATTATTAGTTAGCTAGTAATTCTTTCGAACTTTCGGATTTTCTTTCTTATTTTCGGATTTACAAATTTCCAAATTTCGGAATTTACGAATTTATGAATTGCGATCATAACGAATGATCCGAAAAAAAAAAAAAAAAGCGAATGAAATGAAAACGAACACATTTCCTGACAGACTCCATGGCAGCAACGTGTGGGTTAAGTCCCGCCTCTACTACCCTATAGGACACTACACCCATAAATCTTTGCTCCCTGCCCACGGCCGTGTTCTTTTTTTGTCCTCCTCCGCAAAGACCTAGTGTTGGCCTTTCTACCTGAAGATATTTTTTCATCCCCACGATCAAGTCGGCCGAGCTGCGACTTCGGATGGGATAGTCGCATTACTCCACTAAGCCCTAGCTATTAGCAGGGTATGGAGTGGGGCGTTGGAAGAGGCGTTGGAAGAAGCCAGTTTCCTGGCCACTGGCAGGCAAGGCTACGCATGGGTCGGATAGCCAGCTACTAGCAGGTGACCCCTTATTTCCGGTGTTGTCATATTACCTTCGGCCTGATGATTGTGTTGGGAGTGGTGAGGTGTTCCTTTATTGATCATGGCAGCAGTATTTGTGAAATGTTCGTTTTTCCTTCCATTTGTCTCTCTTTCCCTGTCTTATTTTTATCCTGTTTTGTGTATTGGCATGGCGGCTGGTTCTTCCTGTGTTCCAGTCGCCGTTTTAGTTTTGTTTTCGTGTCTCGGCCGTACTGCGCATGCCCGAGTACGGTACGAGACTGAGGCTTGGTTTCGCGCTCGGCGTGGGCGGTGACGTCACGGGGGCGCCCTTTTTAAACAGGGCAAATAGCCTGCAAGCTTTGGGAATGCTTGCAGGCTATTATACTGACGTCCCCATACCTCCAGGGTTTTCAGCTACTGGTAAGTAGTCTCACTATACAGGGGGGCACTTGTTCCCTGTTATGGTTACTGATTGCCATGTCCTTGCAGTCCAGATAAATGCTACCGAAGATATGGATTCCCCACTGCCTGCCTGTGGCCAGCCTCCTCTCAAAAGGTACTGGGTCAGGTTTTACCATCCCTGGGGGTCCAGTGATCAGGGGGGGAGGTAATTTTGCAGGGTGATTGTTTTCTCTGGCTATTCTTTTCCATGTGGTTCTTTTTCTTTTTTGTGCTTTAACCCTTCTACGACAGAACAGCGACAAAGCTCCCACAAGGGAAGCGACTCTTCTAAATCTCATCACCGGCAATCCTCTTCCAAATCTAAACACTATGGTTCCTCCTCAAAATCGGGACACCGTAGCGAGGAACGCTCTCATTCCTCAGTGGCTCATTCCAGTCACTCATCCAGTGTCTGCTGGGGATGCAGAATACAAGTACCTGCGGGTAAATCTCTGTGCGACCCCTGATTCGTCAAGGCATCCAAAGAGAGAGGAGATACGGACCAGCAACTAAAAACCCTAGTTGAGAGGGTTGTTAAAGAATCACTTAAAGATATAGAAGCGGTCCGGTCCGACGTTCCTCAGGCATAGCTGTCATGTTCCCCAGTGAGGGAAACCCAATTGCAGGACACCTGGGAGTCCTCTCTACCTAGCCATCCTTCAATTGCCATCTCTGATAGTGACTCGGATGAAGATAACCCCTGCGTGGCATTTGACTTCGCTCTGCTTCCTCCCTTGGTCAAGGCCATTAGAGAAACCCTAAATTGGGAGGATCCGGTGGCTGTTCCTCCCAAACAGAGGAAATTCTTCAAACAGTTAAAGAAGGAACGGGTTAACTTTCCATTCTTTACTGAATTGGGCGAGGTCATCACAGATGAATGGAGCAAGGTGGAGAAGAAGAACTCCATGCTTGCTAAAGTTTCAAAACTCTACCCCTTCAAGGAGGAAGAAGTGAAGCATTTGGATTCAGCTCCATTGGATGCAGCCGTGATGAGGCTGGTGAAACATGTTACACTTCCCCTAGAAGACACAGTGACCTTTAAAGACGTCTTGGACAGACAAATTGATGCTGATCTAAGGAGAGTGTATCTTACGGCAGGCATGGCTTGTAAACCAGCCTTGGCTCTGGCGGCTTTGTCCAAAGCCATGGAAGTGTGGACGGATAATGTTCATGATACGCTGAGGAATAGCTCGGATGACACGGCGAAGAGCTCACCTATTCAGGAGTTGAGGCTAGCGTCAGCCTTTCTGGGAGAGGCCTCGATTGACATCATACGCCTTGCAGCCTGGGTAATGCTTTCGTCGGTCACCGCCAAACGGGCTTTATGGCTCCATCCCTGGCTGGCTGACCCAGCTTCTAAGCGGGTATGGTGCCGTATTCCCTATGGGGGCAACAAATTAGACAAGGCTATTACGCGGGCTACTGGCGGGAAGTCGGGGTTCCTGCCTCAGGACTGGCGTTTGCAAGGTCAGAGAAAATCTTTCCCGATGAGGCAATACCAGGATCGAGCCAGAGAGGCTCGCACCTACAAGCCAGGCGGGGAATTTTCCAGATCCTGGAAATCAAGGCAATCGTCCTTCAAGAAGTCCGCAGGTGCTTAGTCGAAAGGGGATAGACAACCTTCCAAATCTTTTTGGGCCCGCTCAGACAGGCCGTGTGGGGGCTCGTCTTTTCCACTTTCGGCATGTCTGGGCAGCCTCAATTCACGACTTCTGGACCATCAAGACGGTCTCCTTCGGTCATGCTTGGACCTTCATCGGTGCCCCCAGACTCAGGTGGGTTCCCACTTGTCTTCCGCCATCAGAAGAAAAAAGGACAATACTTTTAGCGTACGTAGAATCTTTGTTGGCTCAAGGCGCTGTCAGCCCCGTTCCAGTCAATCAGCGAGGCATGGGAATGTATTCCCCCCTCTTTTTGGTCCAGAAGAAGAGTGGGGCCTGGAGGTCTGACATAGACCTAACTCATCTAAATCGCTTCATCAAAAAGGAGAGGTTCAAAATGGAAACACTTTCCACAATTCAACAGTCGGTGCAACCAGGGGACTGGATGGTGTCCATAGACCTCAAGGACGCCTATTTTCATGTCCCCATCACGGAAGACTTTCAACAATTTCTCCGCTTCTCCGTGGGCAAGCTTCACTTACAGTTTACATGCCTTCCCTTCGGGCTATCAACTTCTCCACGTGTTTTCTCAAAGGTGCTGTTGGCAGTAGTAGCTCTCCTGAGAACCAGGGGGATTCGTCTACATCACTACCTAGACGATCTTCTTCTCTTGGCGCAGGACAAGGATCAACTCATAACACACAGAGGGCAGGTGATCTCCACATTACAGGAATTTGGGTGGATTCTGAACCTGGAGAAGAGTCAGTTAGACCCATCTCAGTCTCTGGTGTTTTTAGGAGCCCTGTTCAACACAGTCAAAGGCACCATTTCGTTACCAGAAGAGAAGATCTCGACAATCAGAGACAGGATTCACTCGGCTCTTTCTGTTTCTCATCTTCATGCCCTCCAGTGCCTGAGGATCATCGGCACTATGGTGGCGACGTTTCCGATGGTGAGATGGCTCCAATGGAGGATGAGGCCTTTTCAGAAGGGTTTTCTTCTTCAGTGGAAGGGCGACAAGGCCCAGCTGATTCGAATTACTGCGTCCATGAGGAACTCTCTCCAGTGGTGGCTCCAGCGGGAGAACCTCTCCAACTGCCATTCCATCCTTCCCATCTCATGGGTAACTATAACAACGGATGCCAGCAACAGGGGCGGTGGTGCCCACTGTCTGGCGGAAGTAGCTCAGGGAACATGGGAATTTCCCTGCAGAAGAATAGTGTCAAACATCCTGGAGTTGAGAGCAGCCTTCCAGGCCCTGCTGGTGTTTCGTCATCTCATTCAGGGAACCTCGGTCCTACTCAGACTAGACAATAGCACAGCAGTGGCATACATAAGGAAGCAAGGGGGTACTCGAAGTCTATCCCTATTACAAGAGGTAGAGCCAATTATGTCCTGGGCTCAGAAAAACCTAAAGGATTTAACAGCGGCATATGTTCCGGGGTCAGAACGTTCAGGCAGACTTCCTTTCCCGGATACTCCTAGATAACATTGAGTGGTCTCTCCACAAAGAGGTATTCAAGTGGATTCCAACGTTGGGGTTCTCCCCGGAAGTCGATCTGTTCGCCTCCCCCTGCAACAAGAAAATGACAAGATACTATTCGAGGTACAGGGACCCTCAAGCGTATGGGGTGGACGCCCTGACGGAGAAATGGTGGTTCAACAGAGCCTATGCCTTTCCGCCAACTCCGATCATTCTTCAATTCCTGAAGAGACTCAGGGCGGAGACAGCAGAAGTGTTAGCTATAATTCCCTACTGGCCCAACAGGCCTTGGTTTCCTCTCCTAACGCTCCTCAGTGTCCGGGATCCGATTCCTTTACCATCCAGACCAGACCTTCTGTCTCAGGGATCGAGACTACATCCTTGCCCGGATCACCTGCGCTTAAGGGCTTGGCTTTTGAAAGGGGAAGCTTGGAGGCGCTAGGCTGCCTGGATGAGGTCATTCCCACTCTCCTTAGTGCAAGAAGGAACAGTACCAATCGGGTATATGAGAGGATTTGGTCAAAATTTACCAGCCATATGTCTTCCAGGTCCAACTCCTGTAATAATCTGGCGGTTCAGGACATTCTAAGTTTTCTACAAACGGGTCTGGATATCTCACTGTCCGTCAGTTCTCTTTGTGTCCAGGTTTCTGCAATCTCAGCCTTCTCCGGAGTCGCATGGGCCAAACATCCTATGGTCCAACAGTTTTTTAAAAGAGCAGTCAGGCTTAGGCCACAGAGGAAACCCAGATTCCCCAAATGGGATCTTCCGTTAGTTCTGGATTTCTTTTCACAACTTAATAATTCACTCTCGGTCAGAGAATTATTCCTCAAGACTTTGTTTCTGATAGCCACAACCTCGGCGAAGAGGGTTTCGGAAATTCAATCTCTGGGGTCTAAGGAACCTTTCATTACCTTCTTTCCAGACAGAGTGGTCCCAATACCAATGCTTGGGACGAGTCCCAAAGTTACCTCGGTCTTTCACGAAAACCAGGAAATCACACTCCCTACCTTCAAATCTGCTGGAAGTCCGGATCCACACCCTTTTGATATGGGAGCTACTCTCAAACAATACTTGGAAGTTACGGCCTCTTTTCGTCAATCTGACTCTCTCTTTGTTCTTTTCCATGGGAAAAATAGAGGCTCTAGGGCTTCTGTCAGAACCATCGCGGCTTGGGTGGTCCAAGCCATCCAATGGGCTTACAGAGAGAAGGGCTCGGCTCCTCCTGAGGCGGTTACAGCGCACTCTACTAGAAGTCTTTCAACTTCCTGGGTGGCCTCACGTCATGTTGCACCTGAAGTGATCTGCAGAGCAGCTTCTTGGTCCTCGATTCATACTTTCATGACCCATTATTGTGTTGAACCAGCAACCTTATCCTCTGTCAATTTTGGTTTGAAAGTTCTGTCGGCCGACAGTGTTAAATAAATCTTTTGTTCAGCATTTAGCCCACCCGGGTGTGTATGGCGAGTTATTTCCCACACGTTGCTGCAATGGAGTCTGTCAGGAAAATGGAAAATTCCTATCAAAACACTTACCGTAATTTTCCTTTCCTGATGGACTCCATGGCAGCAGAAGTTCCCTCCCGAATGGCTGAAGTAGGCTAGTTATTGAACACGGCCGGGGGCAGGGAGCAAAGATTTATGGGAGTAGTGTCCTATACGGTAGTAGAGGCGCGACTTGACCCACACGTTGCTGCCATGGAGTGCATCAGGAAAGGAAAATTACGGTAAATATTTTGATAGGAATTTTACATTTTTTCAGCAGTGCACATGTCTAGCTGGCAGCCTTTTTTAAAGGGAACTACTGCTGCCTATGGTTTTTTTTTTTGTGTGTTTTTTTTAGCTTTTTTCTTTTTTTTTTTTTCAGTTGCCAAATTGGCAATATTGCATTGTGGGGCCGTGCCAAGACTACAAGCCAAGCTTTGATCCCAATGGGTGAGTTTGACAGATGATGCCGCCTGTCAAACTCTGCAGCCCGGGTTAACTCTATTGCCCTGTACACACGGTCGGACATTGATCGGACATTCCGACAACAAAATCCATGAATTTTTTGCGACGGATGTTGGCTCAAACTTCTCTTGCATACACATGGTCGCACAAAGTTGTCGGAAAATCCGATTGTCCTGAACGCGGTGACGTAAAACACGTACATCGGGACTATAAACAGGGCAGTAGCCAATAGCTTTCGTCTCTTAATTTATTCTGAGCATGCGTCGGAATTTCCGACAACACAATCCGATCGCACTTTTTCCATCGGAAAATCCGACCGTGTGTACGGGGCATAAGAGGGGGGCACTGTGGCTGAGATAGCAGAATAGAAGATGGCAGGATCTGGACGGGAATGCCATTTTTGACTATTACAGCCTTTTCCAGTGATTACATTTAAAAAAATGAGATGCTGATGCTGGATCAGCTTATTGAGCTTGCTTCTCACTTCTCTCTTTCATCTCCTGGGAGTGAAGAAGGGAAATGAGGCAAATATATGTATTAAAGTCTGTAAGAGAAATAAAACGGGGAGATAAGAAATGAATGTTATTGGTGTATTTCAGGTCCCGGAGGTCTGTGAGGACACAGACACAATGCTCTACATACAGTCATGTTACATTCCGTTGATTTCTCCCCGGGACTCTTATTGTGTCTGCAATGCTGCTTTTTTTTTCAGCTGCACAATCGCTCTCAGCAAAATGGAAAGAAGAACAATTGTCTTCCAATAGACTGCCTGATTCGTAAATACTTACCACAAACTTGGCTGCAGAGTGAGTTTGTTCTGTAAGGTTGGGGCATTAACGGGGAACTCCAGCCTTCCCTTCAGACTTGCAGAGTTGTACAGTCTGCTCTCTTATACTGAAATGACTTACTCTGATGCCTCCGCACACTGTGAACTTCTCACAGTGTGCATTCGAAGATACAGCAAGTCTGGAGGATGTCCAGTATCATCAAGGCTTTCTTCCCCAGCCTGACTGCCCCTGACCCACCCCTTTCAGTCTCAGTGGCAGCTGAAGCTCAATATTTGGAGGGGGGGGGGGGGGGGTCAAACCAACGCTATACATCCCCCCGCGGGAGATGGACTGGAGAGTGGCGATCGACCCCCCCGCGCGCGGGAGTAGGGTTGCCACTTGTCCAGGATTCACCCGGACAGTTCGGGTTTGGAATCATGTGTCTGGGTTTCAGACTGCCTGAAACCCGGACATATTATTCAGACTGGACTATGGCTTCCCAGCAGAGTTGCTGGCTGCAATTTTCTAAGCTGAGAGTGTCTGTTACACTTTCTTTCATGCTGTCCAAAGCCACCACTAACAATCCCCCCCCCCCCACACACACAGACGGGAGGAGAGAGGGCTTGATCTGCACCTCTTCTTCCCGCCCCTACCCCTCTGTGTCTGCCCACACTCCAATCCCCGGCGCTGTGCCTCAGAAAAGGAAAGTTGGGGCCTGAAATTTGAAGCCCAGCAGCCTCAGATACATCTGGATGAGAGGTGCTGACTGCCAAGGGGTGAGTGAGCTCACCATCCATCCCTGTCTGTGACTGAAGTCTCCCCCCATCTCTCTCCTGCCTCTGAGTGAGTACACTAAGGTAAATCTGGGTTCTCGGAGCACCCCTTACATCAGAGTTCCCCTTTACACCAGAGGCCACAGTGTCCCCTCCTACATCAGAGTCCTCCCCGTGCATTAGAGTTCTCAGTGTTCCCCCTTAAATCAGGGTTCCCAAAGCACCCCTTAGGCACCTTTCACACTGGGGCGGTGGGTGCGTCGGCGATAAAGCGCCGCAATTTTTAGCGGCGCTTTACCATCAATTTTGTGGCACTATTCGGCCTCTAGCGGGGCGCTTTCACCCCCCCGCCGCTAGCGGGCGAGAAAGGGTTAAAAACCAGCCGCGAAAGGGTTAAAACCACCGTAAAGCGCTGCTGCAGTAGCGCTATGCTAGCGGTATAGCCGCGCTGCCCCACTGATTTCAATGGGCAGGAGCGGTGTATACACCGCTCCTTCACCGCTCCAAAGATGCTGCTAGCAGGACTTTTTTTAGCGTCCTCCGGGCCTTCACACTGGAGAGACAGCAGCGGCTCTTTCAGCAGGCATGTACTGGCCATTGGGACTACAGGGAGTTTCCCGGTGGGCCGATGGCTCAGTGGGCCGATTTCAGTGACAGTGGACCGCTGCCTCCCTCCGGTCCTCTGTCCCCCCCCCCCGCAGTGCTCGCCTCCTCTCCCTGGCTAGTTATGCAGCGCGCCTGAATACAGACATGATGCTCAGGAGTCAACACTGAGAAGCTCATCATACGATCTGGAAGGAGGGCGGCCTCACTTTCCTGCCTAATCTTGTCCCATTGGGGGGGGGGCGCCAAACTGATTCTTTGCCCCAGGTGAAATAATGTCTAGCTTCCCCACTGGTACTGCCTATAAGAGAAATAATGTAGAATGGCTAATGGCTAGTGGGGGGGGGGGGGTGGGCTTGGGTGGCAAGCCGGCATGGGAGAGACCTGTCAAAGTGGGCCAGTCTGGATGAAGTCCAGGGCCAAATTTTTGTCCCAGTCCAGCCCTGTCTTTCAGGCACTATTTTTAGCGCTGTAGCACCTGCAAAGTGCCCCAGTGTGAAAGGGGTCTTAGAGTCCCCTGAGTTCTCCCTTACATCAGATTCTGCAGAGTCCCCCCTTTACAGTTAAAAGGAACTCTACAAGTTCAGATGTAAAAGGGGAACTCTGTGGACTCTGATGTAAAGGGGGACTCTTGTGATTAACTTCATATGATTAAAAATGTTATTTATTAGCAAAATATATGTATAAAAAAATTGCTGTTCACTGCTAAAGTGTTTGTTCGGGTTTGACTTGAAGAAAAGGTGGCAACCCTACGCGGGAGACGGACTGGAGAGCGGCGATCGACCCCCCCCCCCCCCGCGGGAGATGGATGGGATAGCGGCGAAGGAACACAGAGTGCAGCGAGTCACTACCTGTGTTTTAGCTCTGATCAAAGCAGGGATTAGGAGACTCACGGCTATGGATGCAGGACATTCCTAATGCTGCGTAAACACGATCGGACTTTACGGCATACTTGGTCCGGCGTACTGGATTTCGTCGGACAATTCGATCGTGTGTGGGCTCCAGTGGACTTTGCTTCCCCAAAAGTTGGACGGACCTAGAAATGAAACATGTTTCAAATCTGTCCGACGGACTCGAGTCCAGACGAAAAGTCCGCTCGTCTGTAAGCTAGTCCGACAGACAAAAAAACGACACTAGGGCAGCTATTGGCTACTGGCTATGAACTTCCTTGTTTTAGTCCGGTCGTACGCCATCACGTACGAATCCGTCGGACTTTGGTTGATTGTGTGTAGGCAAGTCCGTTCATTCGGAAAGTCCGTCGTAAAGTCCGTCGAAAAGTACGCCGGACAAAGTCTGCCGTAAAGTCCGCTCGTATGTACGCGGCATAAGAGTCCTGATGGTCTTGGTGGCTGTATTAGCTCAGCATCCACCTAAACAAAGGCTGTCCATGGTTTCTCCTCCCGGGCGAACAGGACACGATTGATCTCAGGACCCACTTCCTGATTGGCTGGGAGGAGAATCAGGAAGACAATAGCGAATATTAATTTGCTATTGTCACACAAGCGGGTGGGTTCAGCGCACAGTGCTCTGCGCCCCGAGCCCACCCTTTTTTGAAGCCAATTAGAGCCTCAGGCTCTAATCACATGGTTCAAAAAAAATAAATAAATAAAACTCACTGAAATCTATGCATCCGGCGCCCTGCATGTAGATTAGGGGCCAGACGCATGGATTTTGGGGGCGGTGCCCCTGCACCCCTTATGGACGGGCCACCACTGTTCAGTCATTGGATATCAGTTATATCAATCATGGAGATTCAACATCACAAGTGGGCGTTACCTAGTCTGCATGCTGGGTTGCCAACTGTCCATAAATTTAGGGACAGTTTGCAAAAATTTTTACAACTGTCAGTAAATATCACGGGCTGATAATTTGTCATGCTGTGTTGACTTTGTAAAGTGTAAATCAGGCAAATTACTTGTTATGTTAAAAAAAGTCCAAGGAAAAATCCAAGAAAAATACCAAGCCCTACTTATCGGCTAGTCTGCGACCAACCAAATTATCCCCTCTAACAGTATACGTTAAAAACAGGGGTTTAGTCTGCACACATTTGCAAATGTATTTGCGTATTTGGATGTAACATGACTAAATGTGGAAAATGTCAAGGGGTATGAATACTTTTTCAAGTCACTGTGTATACCAAAAACAAAACAAAAATGATTATACTTTGGAAACCCTTTGCTGTCCTGTCTTCCCCAGTATGTCCCCATGAGTGCCATGAGGAATGTTCTTGGCGGCCCGAAGTCTGTCAAACTACCAGTCATACAATTATTATATACCTCTGCCATCTTCCTGAAGAAGCAATACTTACAACCACAAAACAAGAAGTGTGTTTCCCATATTGCCATCTGTTTGTACTATTGCAAAACATAAGTGTAATAATTGAAGTTGAAGTTATTCATCTTTGATACTCAATACCAGCAAAGGGGGGGGGGGGGATTGGGGACATATGGTATAGAGCAGGGGGAATAAATTAAAATTCAAGGAGGTCCTGTCAGTAACATTTTCTATGACTCAGATCTGAAAGTATTAAGTATTTCATTTACTATTTATTGTACTTTATTTATAGTTTTTAGTGGGCCCCCTTACATCAGATGTCCAATCAGAGTGCCTCCTTACATCAGGTGTCCAATCAGAGTGCCTCCTTACATCAAGTGTCCAATCAGAGTGCTTCCTTACATCAGGTGTCCAATCAGAGTGCCCCATGATAGTGCCTCATTGCATCAGATGTCCCCATCAGAGTGCCCCTTACATTTGCTTTCCCATCAGAGTTCTCCCTTACATTGTGTTCCCATCGGTGTGCCCCCTTATAATATTTGTCTCCATCCCAGTCTCCCCTTACATCAGGTGTCCCTATCAGACTGCCCCTTATATTTAGTGTCACATGAGAGTGCTCCCTTACATCTAGTGTCCCTATCAGAGTGCCCCCTTATATCAGCAATTCCCATCCAAGTTCCCCCTTACATCACGTGTCTCAATCAGAGTACCCCCTTATATTTGGTGTCACATGAGAGTGCTCCCTTACATCTAGTGTCCCTATCACAGTGCCCCCTTATATCAGCAATCCCCATCCGAGTGCCCTCCTTACATCAGGTGTCTCAATCAGAGTTCCCCCTTACATCCAATGTCCCCATCAGAGTACCCGTTAAATTTGGTGTCCCATCAGAGTGCCCCCTTACATCACGTGCTCCCATCACAGTAAACCTTTACATCCGGTGTCCCCATCCAAATTCCCCCTTACATCAGGTGTTCCCATCAGAGTGCCCCCTTACATCAGGTGTCTCAATCAGAGTTCCCCCTTACATCAGGTGTCTCAATCAGAGTTCCCCCTTACATCCGATGTCCCCATCAGAGTATCCCTTACATCAGGTTTCCCCATCAGAGTACCCCTTAAATTTTGTGTCCCATCAGAGTGCCCCCTTACATCAGGTGCTCCCATCACAGTAAATCTTTACATCCGGTGTCCCCATTCCAAAGCCCCCTTACATCAGGTGTTTCCATCAGAGTGCCCCCTTACATCAGGTATCCCCATCAGAGTGCCCCCTTACATCAGGTGTTCCCATCAGAGTGCCCCCTTACCAGAGTGCCCCCTTACATCCGATGTCCCCATCAGAGTGCCCCCTTACATCAGGTGCTCCCATCACAGTAAACCTTTACATCCGGTGTCCCCAATCCAATGCCCCCTTACATCAGGTATCCCCATCAGAGTGCCCCTTACATCAGGTGTTCCCATGAGAGTAGCCCCCTTACATCAGATGTCCTCATCAGAGTGCCCCCTTACATCAGGTGTTCCCATCAGAGTGCCCCCTTACATCAGGTGTTCCCATCAGAGTGCCCCCTTACATCAGGTGTTCCCATCAGAGTGCCCCCTTACATCAGGTGTCTCAATCAGAGTTCCCCCTTACATCCAATGTCCCCATCAGAATATCCCTTACATCAGGTTTCCCCATCAGAGTACCCGGTAAATTTGGTGTCCCATCAGAGTGCCCCCCCCACGTCAGGTGCTCCCATCACAGTAAACCTTTACATCCAGTGTCCCCATCCCAATGCCTCCTTTCATCAAGTGTCCCCATCAGAGTGCCCCTTACATCAGGTGTCCCCATCACAATGCCTCCTTATATTGGGTGTCCTCATCAGAGTGTTCCTTTGGGTGGAGCAGCTGATAAATTGGGCAGAAGTTCCACTTCCGTCTTGTGATCCAGAGGGTAGGATGTGACGTCATTAATTTCTAGGAGGCCGGCGGTTCTTACAACCAATCACTGTCCTAAGAACTGGCCAGCTAGCATCCAGATAGAACTGTCACCCAGTCTGGGTGTGAACCTTGGTCCACCATGTAAGGAGACTTGGAAAATAAGGTCCAGTATCTGATAGATGAAAAGCCTTTCCTGCTATAGTTTTATACAATTTAATTCATTTAAATGGAATATTTTATAACAATCTGTATGTTTTAATCACTGTATTGTGTGGTGGAGACCTGGGGGTGGGGGTGGGGACCATTTTCTATCCAATGTATAAAACACGTTTTTTTTTGGCCTGCGGATTGCTGACAGCCCTGAGCATGTGTGATGGTGAATGGATGTGAGTGTAGGAGTGCTCTGTGTACACACTTCCATAGCTGACATACTCCTCGTCCCCAGGGTGTGGGCACCCAGGACAGGCGGGCTGACAGCTTCTCCATGAAGCATGCATGTTCAAAAGGTAAGCAAAGAAATAGCTGCTAATGAAAACACACAGCCCAGAGATTAGGGACCTGTCACTCATACTACATGGGAAAGTGAATCCACACTGTGTGGGTAGGATGTGACTCTATGCATTGCAGGTGTATGGAATTCAGCTTAAAGAGGAACTTCACCCAAGTAATGTCAATTTAATTCAAAGAGGGATAAACCCCAAAAATTTAATACAATACTGTACTGTGAAAAAGTACTTGCCCCCTTCCTGATTTTTTTTTTTTTAATATTTGTCACACTTAAATGATTCAGATCATCAAACAAATTTTAATATTACACAAAGGTAACCCAAATAAATACAAAGTGCAGCCCCGGAAGATTTTACCACCTTCCTGACCAGAGCACTTTTTTGCGATTCGGCACTGCGTCGCTTTAACTGACAATTGCACGGCTGTGCGACGTTACACCAAAACAAAATTGATGTCCTTTTTTCCCCCACAAATAGAGATTTCTTTTGGTGGTATTTGATCACCTCGACGGTTTTTATTTTTTGCACTATAAACAAAAAAAAGAGCGACAATTTTGAAAAAAAAAAAGCAATATTTTTTACTTTTTGCTATAATAAATATCCCCCCAAAAAACATACAAGAAAAACAAATTTTTTCCTCAGTTTAGGCCGATATGTATTCTACATATTTTTTGTAAAAAAAAAATCGCATAAGCGTATATTGATTGGTTTGTGCAAAAGTTATAGTGTCTACAAAATAGGGGATAGATTTATGGCATTTTTATTATTTTTTTTTTTTTATTAGTAATGGCAGCGATCTGCGATTTTTATCGTGACTGCGACATTATGGCGGACACATCGGACACCTTTGACACAATTTTGGGACCATTGTCATTTATACAGCGATCAGTGCTATAAAAATCACTGATTACTGTGTAATTGACACTGGCAGGGAAGGAGTTAAACACTAGGGGGCGATCAAGGGGTTAAGTGTGTCCTAGGGAGTGATTCTAACTGTGGGGGGGGATGGGCTACCACTGACATGACAGGGAGCAATAGATCCTTGTCATGTCACTAGCCAGAACAGGGAAATGCCTTGTTGATGTTTGCACCTCCCCGTTCTGCGGCTCAATGACGCGATCGCGGGACATCGGTGGACATTGCCTCTGCGGGAACCACGTACACGGTCACCCTGTACGCGGCGGGCACGCATGCGCCCGCTAGCCCTGCCAATTAAAGGGGACATACAGGTACGCCCATTTTCCCACCGCTGCCATTGTGCCGACATATATCGGCGTGCAGCGGTCGGCAAGTGGTTAAATGATGATTTCGTTTATGAAGAGAAAAAAGCTGTCCAAACCTGCCTGGTCCTATGTGAAAAAGTAATTGCCCTCTAAGCCTAATAACTGGCTGCGCCACCCCTTGTGGCAACAACTGCAATCAATCGTTTGCGATAACTGGCAATGAGTCTTTCACATCACTGTGAAGGAATTTTGGCCCACTCCTCTCTGAGGAATTGTTTTAATTCAGCCACATTGGAGGGTTTTCCAGCATGAACGGCCTGTTTAAGGTCATGCCATGACATCTCAACCGGATTTAGGTCCAGACTTTGACTAGGCCACACCTTGAAAGCTTGCCACTGCAATGCTGGACTCAAACATCACGAGATATCATCACAGAGAGCTGCTGGAGGATATCCCTTGGTCATGGATGACCATGCAAGTGATATTTGCCCTTTCCTGTCATAAGACAAGAGGGTCAACGCCATCTGGTGAGTAGGGATCTTTACTTTACACGTTGTGATTTGCGGACACCGAGCAAGGATCAGTGTCGCAGATACAGCATGGCACTATTTCACATGTCAAAAAGGATTTACTAAGGCTACTTCCACACTGGGGCTGTGCCACGTTAGCGGTAAATCGCCGCTCATTTTTGCCTTACCGTCGCTTTAGCTGCGCTTTTCGGCTGCTAGCGGGGTGCTTTTAACCACTAGCAGCTGAAGAAAGGGTTAAAACTGCCCGTGTTGCGGCACTTCAGAAGCACTTTTCAGGCGCTCCAGAAGCACTGCCCATGCATTCCAATAGGCAGGGCATTTTGGGAGCGGTGTATACAGTGCTCCCAAACTGCCCCAAAGATGCTGCTTGCAGGACTTTTTGTATCGTCGCACTAGCGCACCGTCCCAGTGTGAAAGCACTCAGGCTTTCACACTGGGGTGGCATGGGAGGCAGTTTTCAGGCACTTTACAGGTGCCATTTTTAGCGCTAAAATGCCTAGCTTGGATATCATTGCACTTGGCTGGGAGTTTTTTTCACTTTGTTTTCATTTAGAATTTTTTGGGATATTTCTTTCATATTTATATGTTGAATCAGTAATTGTATATTATTATTTTACATGCAAGAGCTGTTCTACGCATAGAGCACACAATCTTGTGGTTACTAGGTTTGATTTTTCCCAAACCTTAATTTTGTTTAGTTTTTTAGCCATTTAGAGGTGGACTTGCTGATGTGTTTCATATAATTGTCCTTCTGCATAACCCAAGTGCTCTTGAGCTTGAGGTCATGAACTGATGGCCAGACATTCTCCTTCAGGATTTTCTGGTAGAGCGCAGAATTCATGGTTCCATCAATTATGGCAAGTCATCCAGGTTCCTGAAGCTGCAAAGCAGCCCCAGACCATCACACTACCACCACCATGTGTGACTGTTGGTATGAAGTTCTTTTTATGAAATGCTGTATTAGTTTTACGCCAGATACTGTCCAAAAAGTTCAACTTTTGTCTCATCAGTCCACAGAATATTTGCCCAAAAATCTTGGAGATAATCAAGACGTTTTTTGACAAATGTGATACGAACATTTGTGTTTGTTTTGGTAAGCAGTGGCTTTGGCTTTGGAACTCTCCCATGGATGCCATTATTGCTAAGTCTCTTTCTTATCGTTGACTCATGAACACTGACCTTAACTAAGGCAAGTGAGGCCTGCAGTTCTTTAGATGTTGCTCTGGGTTCTTTTATTACCTCCTTGATGAGTTGTCATTGTGCTCTTGGAGTGATTTTGGTAGGCCGGCCACTCCTGGGAAGGTTCACCACTGTTCCAAGTTTTCTCTATTTGTGGATAATGGCTCTCACCATGGTTCGCTGGAATTCCAAAGCCTTAGAAATGGATTTGTAACCCTTTCCACACTGATACGTGTCAATTACTTTGTTTCTCATTTGTTCTTGAATTTCTTAAAACACGGCATGATGTGTTGCATTTGAAATCTTTTAACATGCTTCACATTGTCAGACAGCCTCTATTTAAGTGATTTCCTAATCAGGCCTGGGTGTGGCAAATTAAATGTAAACATGTGCTTTCACAGCACTGTATATTGCAGCTTACCAGTCATTAGATGTGGTGGCTGCATTCGTTTTCTTTAAAAACAAAAACAAAAAACAAATGCAGTAACACAGTTTTGTACTGTTGACCCTTTCTCTTGGTACTACCAGTTGGGAGGAAGCAAGCTAACAGGAGTTCCTGGGCCCCAACATTGGTGGAATTGATAACCTACTGGTGGTAACTAACCAGTGATATAGGTGATACCTCTTTTACTATTAACCAGGTTGCTTGATCTGTTGCTGTTTTTTCATAATCAATTTTACCTTGTCACTGGGTAATAACTGCTTACTGTTTCCTTATTAAGATCCATTGTTACCCTCTATCACTTTTCATCTTTACAGGACTCTTCTGCTTAATAAAGTCTAATTAAACTTAAGGTGTGTCAGTAAGAATGTTTTCTACCAAAGTGGGTTATCATGAAGTGGTTATGACTAAGGCCGTATAGGCTGAAACGCGTCAACTGACTTAATCAGCCTTTGTTCACTGTGGCAATTCAATAAAATGAAGAAATTTTAAGAGCGACAACTGGAGTGCGGATCAATTTTTCTACATATTGGGGAATGTGGAAGGTGAATGTGAACTTCCACTTTAAGTGCTGGCAGCCAGCAGTGTTGTAAAACAGATCACAGAAATGTCTTATTTTTTGTGCTTCTGTTCTTGAAGATACAACGGAGTAGGGGAACATTTAATGGATAAACTCACTAAAGATGAAGCTGTTATTCAAATTTGGAGGGGGACACAAAGCTTTGGTACTAAAAAAATAACAAACTCCTATAGCACATGTGCTGATCTTGTGCTTGCAAAGTATGAAACTTGATGCACCAGGTCTCCATAGAATAGCAAGGAACCACAGCTGATCCAATGCAGCATAAGCGCAAGATCAGGCAAGATCTCCCAGGATGTCATTGGTGATGTAGCCTTCACTGGGTGTAGATGTGTGGCCCTGGATACGTCACCATTACCTATCGAAAACCAGGAAGTGAGGTAAATGTAAGTTTACAAACACACTTTCAGTTTATGTATGACTTTAGTGATGTTTCCTCTTGTGAATTCAGATTTTTGTGCTTGGAGGTGAAGGGCCACTTTAAAGGAGACCTGTACTGAGGATGCCCTAAAACCACAATCATAAGCCTAACCGTCCAATTTCCAACCATGAAAAAAAATGGTACTGATTATGGAGATAGTAAACCTGTTAGATATGAAGTGGTTAAATTCCACGACTCTTTAGAATTAATTTTAATATATTTTCTCCAGCCCACTTGTGCGCTTCACCTTTACAGAGACCTCTGTTCTGTCCTTGTTCTGATCTGCCAGGTACAGCGAATGACATGCATCTCTCATAATTTGATTTATCAGGTTGAGCTTCCCAGCACAAGATATTTTACAAGGCTTTAGTCAGCAAGAAACGTCACCAGCAGTGACTCAGCAGAACCAGCATCAGCAATCAATGATAGAACGCAATGGAAAGCCAAGAAAGACACAAAGGACGTAGAAGGACACTTATACTTGAACTTGATAATCATAAGGCTGCTCATAGGAGATTGATGACTGTTAGGGACTCTTCATTTTTTGATTGGTATTTAAAGTGCACCTGGAGTTTTAGAGAAAATGAATAGTATTTTAAATACCATGAGAAGGTTGAATTGGTTGGTGCTTTTTTTGTCTATTTGAGACAAATTGATTATGCCTGCACATAGCTCACCCCTAGACATGCCTTATTACCCAGCCAAACTCCACCACTGCCGTCCCCCACTGCACTACCCAAGTCTGTCTAAGTTCCAGTGTTAACTGGTGTCAGAACTTGACCCTTTCCCACCCAGCCCCAGTGTCCCTTAAACTGGGTCTTTAAGCCCAAGCGACGGGAAGGGCAACCTGATCAAAAGACCACTGTGATTGGCTGTCATATGATTAAAACTTGTTTCTCTTAGCTCCTAATCATTACTAGAGACTGGGAGATGCCTATGACAGCATGGTCACTGTGCTGGGAGCACGCTCTCAGCACAGAAACCCATCCATGGTCACATATGTGCAGCATGTGGGCATTAAAGCATATGCGTTATAAGGATGGCAAGAGGTTAAATTGGAGGATTTCCTCATGGCCCCCATTCAACCCCCCCCCAGTGTGACAGTGTTCGGTGCTGGGGATTGGACACTCATGTCCAAGAACTGTCATATAGGGGAGGTCATGAGGTAATGTGCTCCCACATACCTGGAAGCCCCACTATCTTAGCAAGGGGTCTGACAGTGCATGCAGACAGCAAGGGAATGTGGTTAGGTAAATAAACATGTCTGGGAGGTGAGCTGCGTTCAGACATTGTCACTTCCCCCTGAATAGTATTTCTAGAAACCATTTCTCCTTTTGTATGCGGCCAAAGACCTTGGAAGTTTAATCTCAGTACTGCGCTTCAGGTGGAGTGGCCCTTCGTCTCCAGTTGTTGGCCTGTGATACCAGCCCTGGTACTCCTCCTGCCACTTGCCTGTGGTCCCAGTGTAGAGATCCCTCCAGATGATGATGATAGCCTTAAAAAATGTCTAATGTTAAACTTAAGAAAAAAACACCAAATTTACAGTAGAAATACATATTCATTTTGCCTGATAAAGGCTTTGTTATTCTGTTCAGCAAGTTTCATGATTCAGCCTCCCCACCACACAGCGCAGTCCGATTCTGGAGTTCTACTGCAGCAGCAGCCTAGCCTAATGGAGAACACACTCCCAGCCTCCTGGATTGGACAGTGCAGGAGCAGCAGCACACTGACAAAATCATTCCTATGCTCTATCACAGTCATATGTGCAATATATATGTTTACTAAGTCTAAAAAAAAAATCCTTAGGATTTTTGTTTAGTCTAAACACATTGTAAGTCCACACATACACCATAGAGTTTCTTCCTCCAGTAGAACATGGAGTTGGGGTCTGATGGCTCATGTCTTTCTCCCAAAACACAAAAACAAACTGATAAAATGGTTGGTTCCATCTAAGTTAACTTTGTACTCTGTGTATATATATATATATATATATATATATATATATATATATATATATATATATATATATATATATATATACTGTAGACTCTAACAAGGCTTCCCAATCCTTTCTCTTAATAGATTCTACAGACAGGAACCTGAATGGACGATATTAATAGTCTTTTTTTTTTTACTCTGGCTTCCTATGTAACAATGAATAATTCAATATTATTTGGAATTGTTTAAGTGTAAAATAGGTAACATAAAATATTAGTGAAACAATGAATTCCCTTTCTTGGAATCAGAATTATGTGATGAGATCCCTTATGTAGGTCAGTGGAAAGGTAAATGGAAAGACATTACACTTCACTGTTGGCTGTCTATTAATGTCATTGTTTGCTAAAGAGAAAACAATTCCTGGGATTTCCCTAATGTTCCATCCTGCTGTGTAACAATGTTTGCCTACAGTGCCTTGGCAAGCAGCAGGAATTTGCTCTGTCCTAAGTAATAGATGTTAAAGTCCAGATTACACCACTGAATCCAGGGCAGTCTGTCAACCCTGCAACCATCTCACAATCTTCTTTTACTAACCAAGATAATGATTATTCTGTTTGCAGTTGATCAAAGGAAAAGTTGAGGGAATCAGTTTAAACCAGTACTCAACCAAATCAGTTGGATTTTTTGGATAAAAGTAGTTGCAAGTCCTTCTTCATATGCTAAGTGACCGGTTACCAGAGCAGAGCCTCTTAAGTTTAACTTTTCGACCGGACTGGTCCGACGGGATGAATCTGTCGGACAATCCGACCATGTGTGGGCTTCATTGGACCTGCAGCAGACTTTTTCGGTCGAAAATCAGACGGACTTTAGATTTGGAACATGTTTCAAATCTTTCCGATGGACTGTATGCTAGTCCAAAGGAAGAAAACCGACGCTAGGGGAGCTTTTGGGTACTGGCTATCAACTTCCTTATTTTAGTCTGGCCATACGTCATCACGCACGAATCCGTCAGGCTTTGGGGTGATCGTTTGTAGGCAAGTCCGTTCATTCGGAAGTCCGTTGGAAGTCCGTCAAAAGTCCATCGAAAAAAACAGCGGACCTTTGATGCCAAAAAGTCCACCCGGGTCAACACGGCATTAGGTTACTTCCACGTTTGTGGGACCCTCAACAAATCCCAACTTATAGTCCACATATTTGGCAGGTTGGTTTGTGAGATGCAGGTGGTGTAGTAAAGTGTAACATCACAAATGTGCTTCTGGAAGAATGGTCAAACATTCCCATAGACACACTCCTAAACCCTGTGGACAGCCTTCCCAGAAGAGTTGAAGCTGGTATAGCTGCAAAGGGTGGGCCAACTCAATATTGAACCCTATGGACTAAGACTGGGATGCCATTAAAGTTCATGTACTGTGTAGGGGACGCTATGCCGAAGACCTTGTCCTTAATCATTTCACACCAGCACCAAATTAACTGCCTTCAATGACCCCAACAGCTACTGGCTGCTGTGACTTTCATAAACTCAATCTAAGAGGATAGGGTGGGTGGAATATTCCCTCTACACATACTGATCGACAATGAAGATTGCAATGCTCCTTCCCCTCAGTTCTTTCTGAAGCCCCTCCAAATCATGTTGCCCCTGTCCAATCAGATAGGTGACTTATTCTTGATCTGTAACCTAATATTTTACCTTTCCACTCCATTTTGCCTAACTCAACATGAAGTCCAACAAATCACCATACAAACACACCAGGAAGCAGGCTATGGGCTTTCATTCTTTTGTGTTAGGAGGAACTGGCCTTTAAAGGGTTTTGGATGTACTCAAGCATCCAACAGTATCCACAAATTGGTGCTTGTGGCCAGGGCTTATCATAAAATATGAACACTTAAGCTGGCCATACACTAGTTGATGTTCGAATGAAAATTTGTATGAACAATTGTACTAAAATTCATGCGAAAATTCTCAATAGATCTGATGACTTGACAAATGCCATTCAAAAAACTACTACAAAATCTTGTTTGGTCTTAACATTCGATTTCGGAATGAATGGATTTTTTTTCCCCTTTTTTTTTTTTTTTTTTGTTAACTCAATCTTGTGCATGACGAATGACGAAATCTTGTGCATGACGAAAAAATTTGTTTAGTTATGTTTTGTTTTGACTCGTTATTTTGTTTAGTTCAATTCGGTTAATTCGTTCAATTCGTTTTCGGAATTAGTTTTTGGAATTCGTATTCAGAATTCGTATTCGGAATTCGGAATCAGAATTTTCTAATTTTCTTCGAATTTACCGATTTTTTAGATTCGAAACAATCAAATTGATAAATCGGCTGAAATGAAAATGTTATATTGTTTTCGATTTGAATGCAGCAAAGTGATCAAACAAAAGAAAAATCTTCATCAAATGATTATAATGACTCTTTAACCACTTGCCGACCAGCCGCCATCATTATACTGCGGCGGGTCGGCACGATCCCGCGAACCGTCGTAGCTGTACGTCAGTCTCTTTAAGCAGGATAGCAGGTGCGTGCACGGGGGTGCCGATACTCGTGAGCGGCGATCGCGAGCACGAAAGGCATAACAGGGACATGTGTCATCACGTCACCTCCCTCTGTCGTTGTCACTACAGCAGGACGGGCGGCCTGTGAACATCCGGCCGGTGTCACAGACTGTCTTTCATCAGAGGACGAATTGCTTTTTTTATATGTGAGTGTTTATTATACTTTTCAAATAAATACCATTGGATTTTACACTATGGGAGCCTTCTTTTGTTTCCCCCACATGATGTTAACACTCCATTGAGGGCTGAGCTTTGTTTTTCCCTGTGGATCCATCTGCACCACAGCTTCTGAGGTTCCATTCTGGTTTCCATTCTGATTCCCGGGTTGTCCGAAGCGGCAGGACTACAATGCCCATCTAGACCCTCTGTAACGGGGGGGTCATGGGGTTCCAGTAAGCGGCCAGGCACTTCTTCTATGGTGGTGGACCCACACATCTGGGATTTCATATATTTGGACATTTATTTGCACAATTACAGCACTTTTGGGGTCTTCTTGTATATGGACTTCCTTTTTTATATACACTTTTTTCCAAATTGAAGTTTTTTTCACATTATACATTGCAGTCCTTCACGTTCATGTTTAGGTTTATGCACTATTAATTTGATTTACCATTGGATATCTTTATATTTACCTAAGGGGAGGTTGGTTTTATTTTTCAACCTGATATTTGGTTTTGTCAATATTTTTCCTACTCAATTTTTGTGTGTTTGTGTCACATATAGGACTCTGCAGCATAGATGGTCAATATTATTAATTTTTGATGCGTGGTTATTTTTTCATTTTTCACATGTGTGTGTAAACACACACGTCCCAGTTCTGTGAGGAGAGGAGAGAGAGATTGTGAGTTCCTACGAGCTGGGAACCAGGATCTGTCATCTCCTATAGTCAGTCCCATCCCCCACAGTTAGAACACACACCCAGGGAACACACTTAACCCCTTGATCGCCCCCTAGTGTTAACCCCTTCCCTGCCAGTGGCATTTATACAGTAATCAGTGCATTTTTATAGCACTGATCACTGTATAATTGTCAATCGACCCAGAAATATGTCAAAAGTTTCTGATGTGTTCGCCATAATGTCGCAGTCTTGATAAAAATTGTTGATCGCCGCCATTATTAGTAAAAAAAAATAATAATAATAAAAATGCCATAAATCTATCTCCTATTCTGTAGACGCTATAACTTTTGCAATTTTTATTACCAAAAATATGTAGAAGAATAGATATCGGCCTAAATTGAGGAAAAAATTTTCTTTTTTTAAAAAAAAAATGGGGCTAGTTATTACAGCAAAAAGTACAAAATATTATGTTTTTTTTCAAAATTGTTTTTGATTCTTTTTTTGTTTACATCGCAAATAATAAAAACTGCAGAGATGATCAAATACCACCAAAAGAAAGCTCTACTTGTGGGAAAAAAAGGACGTCAATTTTGTTTGGGTACAACGTCGCACGACCGCGCAATTGTCAGTTAAAGCGACGCAGTGCCGTATCGCAAAAAATGGCCTGGTCATTCAGCAGCCAAATCTTCCTTGGGGGGAAGTGGTTAAATCACCTTTGGCTTAACAAAAACAGCATTATTTCCAAATGGTACTCTAATAACACACACAAGTCTTTGATTTCAGCAATATGTGTAGTGAGAATTCGACTGGAGTTCAATGTAAAATTTTATTCGAATTTCAGTCCGAATTTCCGAAATTCGGACAAATTTTGTTACGTTATTCGGAGCATTTGGTAAAATTTTATTATATTGTAATTCGGGTATTCGGATATATTCGAATCTCGGAAAAACATAGAATTTGTTTGAATAGTAAATCGGAACGAAACGAACCGAACATGTCTAATCTTTATTGGGTTTTATGGACCAAGGTCCATGAAGTTACAAAGCGTATAAAGAAAGAGAGAACTTGTGCATTGTATACAACCAAGGATCCAAAGAAGGAAAAAAGTGTAAAACAATAAAACAATAACGATGAGGCTCCTTAGAAGTATTACAATAAGAACATGCAGTAGATGCTATATCACAATCTACAGGATATGCAGAGTGTGGGCGAGAGGGATATGAACATAACGAGGCATATAGTGATAATAATAATGATAAGCTGGAGGTAATGGGTTAGATTGTATTAAAGTCAACGGTCAGCTAGGCATGAATGCAAAACTCCATTATGTCACAAAGGAGTCAGGTGCGGTACCAGAGACAACAACAAAAAGAAAACAAAAACATATCAAGTAAATTGACAAGAACCGGGTGGGAGTGCAGGGAATGAATGTATTTTACTGAACAAAAACCACATACACTGTTAGAAATTTGATTGAGAAAAAAAAATGTTCATTGTACTCCTTTGAATTTTCTTATCACTACCTTTGAAAACCAACGTTCATTTGACCTCACTAATGATTAGAAAATTGAACGAATGTTCTTAAAATGGAAAAAATTGAACAAATTATATTTTATTTTCAATACCTATTAATACATATATATTTTATAAGCACTTCTTTCCCTTACTCTCACTGGAGATAGTTTTGGTTGTTATGATTTCTGTATATTTTACATGTAAAATTATTAACATTATTTTTTTATTTTTTTTATTTTTTTTTTGGAACAGAACAGGAACTTTATAAATGCCAATGAGAACCACACTCAAATGTGCATAAAAAAATAAATAAATAAAAAATTCTTGCAATTGCTTATACAGCATATATAGTGATTTTTGTTTCCTCTTCTTTCTCTCCCTTAGCTTTAGATACAGATTTGTCTATAAAATTTACATGGTCTTGAGGAAGCGAGGGGGGGGGGGGTTTCCCACAAAACGCGTAGCCCACTTGTGGAGTTGTCCGTGGATCCTTGAAAGTGATAAGCTCCGAAATATCTAAAGGACTTTTTCTCCCTTTTTTCTATATATACTTTTATGGATTTGTTTTTTAAATACTATGTTGTTTTTATTGTGAAATAGAGTACACTGTCGTAGTTTTTTTTTTTTTTTATGCACGTTTGAGTGTGGTTCTCATTGGCATTAATAAAGTTCCTGTTCTGTTCCAATAAAAAATGTCTGCTCCTATGCATGTGCCAAGTTCTGAGATCTGATTTCCCTTAAATCCTCTCTCATGCTTGGCTGGCTCCATAGCATTGATTGGCGGAAGCGACATCAAGCATCACTTCCGCCCAATGCTCTTAAAGGAGAAAAAAAATAAAATATTTTTTCAAATGACATTTTTTTTTTTTATTCCATTTTAGTGTTTTTTTATTGCATTTTAGTCTTTTTGACCCCAGATCTCATATTCAAGAGGTCCTGTCATGCTTTTTTTCCATTAGGAAAAGGATGTTTACATTCCTTGTAATAAGAATAAAAGTGAGCCAAAAAAAAAAAGTAAAGCACCCGTCCCACCAAGCTCACGTGCAAAAGTGAATGCATACGTGAGTAGCGTCCGCATATGAAAACAGTGTTCAAACCACACATGTGAGGTATCGTTGCGATCGTTAGAGTGAGTGCAATAATTCTAGCCCTAGACCTCTTCTGTAACTCAAAACTGGTAACTTGTATACATTTTTAAACATCGCCTATGGAGATTTTTAAGGGTAAAATTTTGTCGCCATTCCACGAACTGGCACAAGTTTGAAGCGTGACATGTTGGGTATCAATTTACTCGGTGTAACATTGTCTTTCACTAACAGCCAAATTTGAAAGGAAATGCCAATACCTATAATTTAATAGTTATTATTAGTTAGTTATTATTTCTGATTTTCGAATTTTCGGATTTTCATTCTTTTGAATCTTCAGATTTTCATTCTTATTTTCGGGTTTCCAAATTTCCAAATGTTTGAATTTTCAAATTTCCAAATTTTAGAATTTTTCCAGTTTCCAAAATTTAAAATTTCCAAATTTTCGAATTTCCTAATTTCGAATTTTTCGAATTTCCGAAATTTTGAATTTTGGAACTTCCAAATTTCCGAAACCTCTCATTTCCGAATTCAAATTTTCAAATTTTCCAATTGCTGAAATTTTCCAATTGCTGAAATTTTCCAATTTCCAAAATTTCGGATTTCCGAATTTTGAATTTCCAAAATTTCGAACTTCCTAAATTTCCGAAACTTTGAATTTTATGAAATGTAGAATTTTCCAATTTCCGAAATTTAGAATTTCCGAAATCCCAAATTTCTCGAAATTTAGAATTTTCGGAAATTCGGAAATTTCGGAATTAACAAATTTCTCAAAATTTGTTACAAAACGAATTCGGAACTAAACGAATTACACATGGCTACCCGGTAGGGTTCAGTTATTTTGATCTCACAGTAATAGTGTGATTGGTGATGTTATCATGTGCCCTACTAATTCACGAGGCTTTGATGAGAAGTCCACTTTAAAGGACAGAGAACACAGCAAAGAACTAAAAAAAATGAATCAGACCGATACTATAGGTCACTTTATTTGGACAGTGGTAACGGCTCTCTTAGTCATTTCCTCCCATCAAACAAAACGAGTGAAGATTGAAATGATGCCAGAGATTAACAATCCAATTTGTCCAAAAAAGAAATATTTAATCAGTGACTGTGCAAACCCAAATTTTACCGTCTCTACGTAAACGAGGCTTTGATATTCTAGCAAGCCTTGGTCATAACGAGCTATCTATGTAATAAAACACAGGGCAATGAATCATAAACGGCGGAGAAGATAGTGTTCTTCCATTAAACAATGTCTTGGCTTCAATATAAAACATTACAGATGAAATGAGTCATGATAGTAACTTGGGCGGGATGAATTGTTTAGATTTCAGTGCTAATTTAAAGTGCCTGAAAATAAATAGGACCTGTTTTTAGCACCAGGTTATGAGTTTTTTTTTCTTCCTTTTACTTTTTTAGTTTCCTCTTATAAATGTAACACTTATTTAGCGCAGAACCTCTTTAGTAGATACATATCAATCTCATCCTTACTAATATATTGAGCTATTTCCTCTTCTGTTATGTAGCTGCCACCTGGAGGTGCTTAATTCAGCTTCACTCTATATATCTCCTTTTCATAGGTTTGTTTTTTTAATCTCTATATACCAGCCATGTACTCTCTTGTGCCATCCCTTAGTTTCTCCCATATTGCTTCGTGTGCCACTCAGGCTCCGTAAATGTGCTCTCCTCCAATAATCAGACCTGTCCTGACATGCCCCTCCCCCCTCACAGAATTTTACTGGGAAAACCAGTGTGCTGCTGTTTCTCCTCCCACAGCTCTCTGAACTCCTTATGCAGCTGAAGACATTTATGTGATCACTTAAAAAAAAACGGGAACAAAGGTATTTATGATTTTTTATATCTATACACAAATTTTTTGCCTTTCATTTCTATTTTGAACGGAATGGGTTGTTTTACATGGTGAGGGTTCACATTTACTTTAAGTGCTTCTGTAGTTACCACCAGTACATCATCACATGTATTTTATATATGCAAGCAGTGTAAGTACCTAAATTTGATCTGGTATGAGCTTCTTGCAGTCCATGTAAAGCTGGGATGGAGAGTATAAGGAAGAAGCAGCACAAGGATGCAATCAGTTCATGTGCTGATAAGAAGCATGCTGATAGGAGGAGAAAACAAAGTAACCGTGAGATGAGCTAATCACTAAGATGCTTGTCCTTTAACTGTTCAGTAACTAGTAGGGATAGGCGAACGGTTCAGCCCGAGCATTAGTTCAGGCCAAACTTTCTTTGTTCGGTTGTTCGGTGAACAGCCATCCAAACTGGTTTCGCTCCCCCGAACCGACCACAATGCATTGCGGCACTGAACACTGCATTGCAAGCCCTGATTGGCTGAAGCAGTGAAAGCTTCAGCCAATCAGTTCACAGAGCACTGTCAGAGTCATGATTGGACACTGTCATCATGACTTTATCCAATCATGGCTCCTTCCCACCACACAGTATAAAAGTATTCTTTCAATGGCAGCCATTTTCAGTGTGATTTCGGCGTGGAGAGAGACAGAACAGGGCTCTGTTCAGTGCTATTAGTTAGTTAGTGTGCTATACTATGCTATTTTGCTTCCATTGTCAGTGTAGAATATTAGTTTAGTGTCAGTCTAGGGATAGTGTGAGTGTAGTGAGGAGGACCATCATTCAGCTTTGCATAGTGTGCAGCTAGAGTAGGGACAGCTCAGATAGTTTCACTGTAGTGTAGTGAGACTGTGTCATTCATACATACATTAGTGTAGAGTAGGGACAGCTCAGATAGTTTCAGTGTAGTGTAGTGAGACTGTGTCATTCATACATACATTAGTGTAGAGTAGGGACAGCTCAGATAGTTTCAGTGTAGTGTAGTGAGATTGTGTCAGTAATCTTTACATTAGTGTAAAGCTAGAGTAGAGACAGTTCAGATAGCGTCAGTGTACTGATGGTTGAACACCGTCTATTTGATTGCGTTACTGCCAGTTTAACACCATTTACTTCTGTGTGCGTTACTGCCAGTTTAACGCCATATAGTTTTGCGTGCGTTAATGCCAGTTTAACGCCATATCGTTTTGTGTGCGTTACTGCCAGTTTAACGCCATATAGTTCTGTGTGCGTTACTGCCAGTTTAACGCCATTTACTTCTGTGTGCGTTACTGCCAGTTTAACGCCATATAGATTTGTGTGCGTTAGTACCAGTTGAACGGCATTTACTTCTGTGTGCATTACTGCCAGTTTAACGCCATATCGTTTTGTGTGCTTTAGTGCCAGTTTAAAGTGGTGTTCCGGCTGAAATTATACTTTTTAAATAAAAATACCCCTATAATACACAAGCTTTATGTATTCTAGTAAAGTTAGTCTGTAAACTAAGGTCTGTTTGTTAGTTTATAGCAGTAGTTTGTTATTTTATAAACTTACAGCAGGCCGTGGCCATCTTAAGTGTGGGGATCTGAATCCAGACTGTATTTCTTCCTGGATCTCATCCTTGCAGATCTCACACATGCTCAGTGCAGCACAAGCAGTGTAACAGGTTTCAGGTCAGGTTTCAATAGCAACGGCAGTGTCAGAGGAAGTTGCCACCCCTTCCCAGAAGGCATTGCAAACAGGAAATGATGCGATGGGTCGTGGCCAGGGAGGAGGAAGTGAAAAATGAATACAGCAGATATACAGTAGGTGCTGAGAAAAAAATTTAAAAATATCCAATTCGTTTACAGTGCACAGTTTAGTGAGGGATGCTGAAGAGTTGTAAAAGTGGGTGGAACTCCACTTTAACGCCATATAGTTCTGTGTGCGCTACTGCCAGTTTAACGCCCTAATGTTTTGTGTGTGTTACTACCAGTTTAACGCCATATAGTTTTGCGTGTGTTACTGCCAGTTTAACACCATATAGTTCTGTGTGTGTTACTGCCAGTTTAACACCATATAGTTTTGCGTGCGTTACTGCCAGTTTAACGCCATATAGTTCTGTCTGCGTTACTGCCAGTTTAACGCCATATAGTTTTGCCAGTTTAATGCCATATAGTTCTGTGTGCGTTACTGACAGTTTAGCGCCATATAGTTCCGTGCGTCACTGTATGTTTGGCACATTATATTGCAGCATATTATAGTATATCCGTGGATTCAAGTGTGTCTGTGTAGTGTGAGTACTCAAATTAAACTGCATCAAACACCTCTTTACATCGATTAAAGTGCATCTACCTACAGATTTCAACTTCTTCTTTACATTTGCTTATAAGCACCGCCCCCTCCCTCCCAATAATGTCTGAGAGGACAAGGAGAGGCAGACGTTCCTTTGGCACTGTAACGGGGACAGCAACAAATGTGTCCACAGGCAAAGGTGGACGTGTAGGTCAGTCCTCAGGCAGGGCATCATTTCCTTTGTTTAGTGAGTTTGCCCATGCTATCCAGCCCCAGCATGCAGAGGAGGTGTTGGACTGGCTTACTAAAACTTCCTCATCCTCCTCATCCGCTGTCACGCAAGTAGAGACAAGTGTGCAGTCCCCTGCAGTTGCCTGTTTGTCCACATCTATCCTGCTATAGCCCTAACATCAACTTTTGAGGAGTCAGCTGAGTTATTTGACCACAGCGTCAGCCACTTGCCCCTTGAAGATGCCCAACCTTTACTGGATTCAGATGTTGGTTCTGAGGTTGAGGATGACAGGAACATGAGCCTAGAGAGCGGGAGGAACACTGGTAGACAAATTGGCATTCATGTTCCCCAAGCCGCAGCGTATTGCCAAGTTATCTCCAGTGGTAAAGATGATGATGATGATGATGAGGTCACTCACGTGACTTGGCACAGCTCCAAGGAGGCCAACATCAAGAAAGAGTAGAGAGCAGCCACCCTATTCCATCACATTCTGCAGCTTCTCCCGGCCCACACCCCAAAGCTCAGCTGTCTGGGCCTTTTTGAACACATCTGCAGCAGATTGCACTGTTGCTGTCTGCAAACTGTGTCTCAGGCTGTTCCCAGAGCCAGGCTAAAAAGTGCCATGCAGTGCTTCAGCTGGTGTGTTTAGGGTCAGGAACCATACCAGAGCAGAGATTCTTGCAGCTCTGCAGAGACAGGCCTAGAGGTGGTTCACACCACAGCAGCTGGAGCCAGGAATGGTAGTGTCTGATAATGGCTCAAACCTCCTGTCTGCCCTTAGACGGGGAAAGTTGACACATGTACCATGCCTGGCACATGTCCTCAATTTGGTGGTGCAGCATTTCCTAAGTACGTACCCAGGGCTAAAAGATGTACTAAAACAGGCCAGAAGAGTCTGTAGCCATTTCAGGCTGTCATACAGAACCAGTGCTCAGTTGGCTGAAATTCAGCGGGAATTCCACCTGCCCGCAAAAACCGCCTGATTTGTGACATGCCCACCAGGTGGAACTCAACTTTGGGAATGCTGCAGCGGCTATACATACAGCAGAGGGCTGTCAACTAGTATCTGTGCCAGTACAGTACAACAACAGGCTCAGGCCGCCTCGGCTTTTTTTCCCCACGCCATTGGCTAATCATTAAGGATGCATGCACTGTATTGTCACCATTTGAGGAGGCCACAAGGATGGTGAGCAGTAACAGTGCATGCATCAGTGACACAATCCCTGTTGTGTTCCTGCTTGAGCAGACTCTGCGTGGCATTATGGAAAGGGCACTGGAGGCAGAGCAGCAGGAGGAAGAGGAGGACTTCCTTTCCTCTCAAGGCCCACTTTATTCAGACACCATCATTCCTATGTCACAGAACACACAGGAGGAGAGAGGGGAGGAGGAGGAGGAAGATTCTGGCACTTTCATAGGCTTCGAAGAGGAGGAAGACCACTGCCTGTGAAAGAGAATTCCACATCCTTACCGCTCTTGCAGCAAAGAACCCTCTACGCAGTTTAAGGTTAAACCACTTCCCTTCTAATTTTAGTGAATGGCCGCGTGTCTTTTTAAATTCCCTTTCGCAAAAAAGTTTTATCCCTATTGTGGGGTCACCAGTACGGTATTTGTAAATTGAAATCATATACCCCTCAAGCGTCTCTTCTCCAGAGAGAATAAGTTCAGTGCTCGTAACCTTTCCTCATCCCTTTATTAGCTTTGTTGCCCTTCTCTGGACTCTCTCCAATTACAGCACATCCTTCCTGAGGACTGGTGCCCAGAACTGAATGGCATACTCCAGACAACATATTCCTGTACAAGTTTTTCTATGTGCCCCTTGGTGCCCATTAAGTATTTTCCAGGTGCCCCTTGCCTTTTGAGGTAGTCATACCTTCATTGTAGAGAAAGATTTCTCCTATAAGTACTTATATGAATAGCAGAAGTCCATGTTCCTAGAACCCCGACTGGGTTCCCACCACAGAGTGGTATCAAGCAAGGTGGCAATCACGTACTATTACAGCTCCTGTTCCCTTCTTATACATGGAACGACTTCTACAGGAAGCTGCTTTTCCCTTGTATTTACTGTATGTGCAAATACTTACTGAATCAGTTGTCTTCATTGGAAGATCTACCCTCCCCTCTTGTTCTTTCACTCCCTATCTAGACGGCGGCCCTGGGATCCTACTAGGTAGCTCCCTGCTGGGATAGGATTAGAGCTCTATTGCAGCCATGTTAGTGATGATTTGTTTGGTGCCAGGTTTACAAGCAAGTAGCTGATTCATGCTGTCCACAAGACCTGCTCAACCTGCATTACTCTACAAGGTAGGAGCAGCCTCCCATGTACAATTATTTAGCCCTACAGGCAGACCCACATATAATAACTATATGAGGATCGTTTTATGCTTTCTGATTTAGTGACAGAATGGCACATTATAAGGAGTTGGTGTTAATACTGGCTAATTAGATACATTTCTTACATTTACCAGATTAAAGTCTCTGGATTCTCTGATGCACCTTGATCATTGGAGGCTTTGTCTCTAAGTGTATGGATTTTCAACTACCCATAACCTCTACCTGATCTGAAGACAGATCCATTTACTCTGGCTGGTATATAAATTACCATATCCCAGCCTCTCTGTCTACCTCTCTTTCTGTTCCCTTCTCTCTCTCTTTCTTTCCCCTTTTTTTCTTCCCCCTCCCCCCTTTTTTTTTTTCCTTCCCTCTCCCCCCTTTCTTTCCCCCCCCCCCCACTTGTTTTCTCTCCCCTTCTTCCCCCCCCCCCCCTTGTCTGCCTATCTCTCTCCTCCTTCTTTTTCTCCCCTGACCCCCACCCCCCATCTACTGTGCCCCGTGCTCTTATCTACATATGCATGGTTCAGTGTTACTACATATGTACATTAGTTATCACTCCCCCTTCTTCGGACAGTTGGGACTCTTTAGGACACTACTCCCCTTGAGTCTATCGGTGATACAAACTCTCTTACCAGACACGTCCCCGCATGTAATCACATGTCACCATATGCGTGTTGAACTGTGGGCCTTTGGGACTGCTCTCTCACAGCACTCAGTGGTTTTGATTGAGACGCATTATTGTAAAGCCTTTATGTTAAAACAATATTAATATATTACTCAATGTTTTTTGGTGTATGTCTTTTTTTTTGGTGTATGTCTTTCTCCATTATTCCCTATTACAGGTAACCCAAACAAGCTCCTGAAGAAGCAATCAAAATTTGCGAAACATGTAGAGCCTTACCGAGCTATATCAGTTTGAGGTTATTGAATGGGAACGGATAGGGTTTATCCCTTCCCTTGTTGTAGGGGCTATCCCCTGATCCGTTCTCATATATTTAGGTAGTGATATACACTACCACTTCCCGCAATGTATTGCGTTTTTTTAAAAAATGTTTACGTCTATATGATTCTTTTTAATAATTATGTATAAATAAAAGTTTACATTGATTTTTATGATTGGTGCCTACAAAGTCCATTTGTTTCATTCTCCTGGGTATTTTATACCCCCTTCCCTTCCATTTTTCTAAGCTTTATAATATAGGACGTTGGCACTGCTCTACATATAAGACCTCCACAGTCCATCCTGTGATGAGATCTGATAACTCTCCATTCTTACTGAATCAGTTGTCTTCATTGGAAGATCTACCCTCCCCTCTTGTTCTTGTGGCATCTCTAAAATTTTGGACTGCCCACTTTTTATTTCGGTGAAAACTGTCACATTTAAATTAAAAAAAAGAATTACACAAAAGGTTTCCCTTGGCTGCACAGGCTCCTGCCTTCTTACACACAGTCTCTTAATACCTTCCTCCGGGGAGGGCCTGGTCAGATGAGGCACTCTTCCAGTTTCTTTTCACACATGCTGCTCATGCAGCAGCTTGTCTCTAGGGGAAAAAGCCCTGAACCATAGACAGGTCGTATACTCAAAGTGCCGAGAACACCTGCACAATCACCATGCTGGTTTCCTGTAAAATGTTGGAGGCCTCATTCCTCTCAAGTCTCTACAATGTCTCCGGGCTCCGGGCTCCAATCCAAGAGTTACCAATCTTTGAGAAAGCTCCACTCAGAACAGACATACTGAAGCCCATCAACCATCAGGTGTGAACCCTTGGTGACATCTAACCCTTCTGACACCATGACAAACCAAAGTACTACCACAATATATATTATTTTTTTTAACTCCAACTTTACCTGTAGCTGCTGACTTTAAATAAGTACTTACCTGTCCTGGGTGCCCGCGATGTCGGCCGCCCGAGGCCGACCCGTCCCTCAGCTCTCGGGTCCCGGCTCCGCGATCCTAAGTAAGGGAAACAGGCAGTGGAGCCTTGCGGCTTCACTGCCAGTTTCCTACTGCGCGCGCGTGAGCTGCGCGGCGCTCTGTGAATAGCCCCGTGGTGTTCTGGGAACACACATTTCCCAGAAGGCAACGGGGCCGCTCACCGAGGAGCAGAACACGCCACAGAATAGGAAGAGGCAGATTAGGAAGACTGCCTAGCAACAAGGGTTTAGGTAAGTTTAAAAAATTTTTTTTTTCACATTTTTTTTTTTTTTTTTTTTTTAGGATTTTTCATGCAATTTTTTTTTTAGGGTGGCCCTCCACTTTAACTCTGCATTTTTACAAATATATAAAAAAAATTCTCTCAGTTCCTATACTAATTTTTCTATATTCTATTATTTTTTTAAATATACATTTAATAATATAAAAATACAGAGTAGCATAGAAATCATGGTCTCCGAAGGTTCCTTGCTGCCAGTTAATAAATATTTTTATTCTTTTTAGTCTTTTATTTTAGTTCTATTTTAGTCTTTTTATTCTTGCTTAGGATATTTTTTTTCCCTAATCTTTCTTACAGGTCCAGTTAATAAATATTTGTTGATTGTTATGCGACATCTATATTCAGATTTTCAGCAATTGCATTTGGCAATTAAATCAGTAATTTCCCATTAAAATCTGCATATACATTTATGTATGTCTCCTGCAAAGGTTTAATGTTGACCTTTCACTTAGAAAACCAGCACAACCTGTAACTGAATAATGGATGCCCACATATTGCACATGGCTGTATATCTCTATGGTAAAGTGTGATGCATTTTTATTTTGTTAATTTGATTGACTTGTATTCATTGTGTGACGTTACGCCCTGAAATCCTGTTAGAGCTCATCCAACCCATGTAGGCTGTGCTGCCAGTCTCACTGAGCACAGATTGAAGTTAAAATTAACATTTCCTACATCCTCGAAGTAGGTGTTGCTTAGTAACTGGTCGCCTAATACAGACAAAAAATTGTTGAAGCCTTTCCTTGCCTTAACACCTTCACTGCAAGTCTAGACACACACAGAACACTAAATTCAATCTTGTATTATAAGAGTCACCATTTTATAATTTTTTATTACATTTTTTTGTAATATTTAAAATAATTTTTTAGACATTTTTTTTTTTAAATATCCAATTTTCCCTTAGGGCACCAATAAAATACACTATATTGTCAAAAGTATTGGGACGCCTGCCTTTACACGCACATGAACTTTAATGGCATCCCAGTCTTAGTCTGTAGGGTTCAATATTGAGTTGGCCCACCCTTTGCAGCTATAACAGCTTCAACTCCTCTGGGAAGGCTGTCCACAAGGTTTAGGAGTGTGTCTATGGGAATGTTTGACCATTCTTCCAGAAGCGCATTTGTGAGGTCAGGCACTGATGTTGGATGAGAAGACCTGGCTTGCAGTCTGCGCTCTATTTCATCCCAAAGGTGTTCTACTATTGGGTTGAGGTCAGGACCTTGCTTTGTGAACTGGTGCACAGTCATGTTGGAACAGGAAGGGGCCATCCCCAAACTGTTCCCACAATGTTGGGAGCATGAAATTGTCCAAAATGTCTTGGTATGCTGACACCTTAAGAGTTCCCTTCACTGGAGCTAAGGGGCCAAGTCAAACCCCTGAAAAACAACCCCACACCATAATCCCCCCTCCACCAAATGTTTTGGAGGGGTGGTCCAATATTTGTCATCCCAAAGGTGTTCTATTGGGTTGAGGTCAGGGCTCTGTGCAGGTCAGTCAAGTTCCTGTAACCCAGACTCACTCATCCTTGTCTTTATGGACCTTGCTTTGTGCACTGGTGTCTTGGTATGCTGACGCCTTAAGAGTTCCCTTCACTGGAACTAAGGGGCCAAGCCCAACTCCTGAAAAATAACCCCACACCATAATCCCCCTTCCATCAAATGATTTGGACCAGTGCACAAAGCAAGGTTTATAAAGACATGGATGAATGAGTTTGGGGTGGAGGAATTTGACTGGCCTACACAGCGTCCTGACCTCAACCTGACAGAACACCTTTGGGATGAATTAGAGCGGAGACTGGGAGCCAGGCCTTCTCGTCCACATCAGTGCCTGACCTCACAAATGCGTTCCTGAAAGAATGGTCAAACATTCCCATAGACACACTCCTAAACCTTGTGGACAGCCTTCCCAGAAGAGTTGAAGCTGGTATAGCTGGGTGGGCCACCTCAATATTGAACCCTACAGACTAAGACTGGGGTGCCATTAAAGTTCATGTGTGTGTAAAGGCAGGCGTCCCAATACTTTTGACAATATAGTGTATGTTGGGCTGGTGGCCCTTATTGGAGATACTGCACCATTTAGACAGTCAATCAGTAAGAGAAGTAAGGAACGGCTGCACATCCAGAGATCCCAATAGTCTTTTATTGTTCACAGTGATAACACCAAAGACACCAACATGAGGTCACGTAGACATGTTTCACACATACATCTTGTGCTTAATATCTTTCTTCTCTTACAAGTTTCCCACGGAAGCGGGCCGGGGCTGGCACTCTATGAGATACTCCATTTCAGCGGTTCTTTTTTCTTGTAGATAATCAATCAGAGCAGGACATACAGCCAATGCCACATACTGATATACTAGGGGTAAAAAAAAAAAAAATAGTTTTCCCCGAAATTTTGACAAAAAATCAAGACATTTAATCATAATTTCATAATTTTGGCAAAATATCTTGGAGTGAACGGAGAAGTTGAAACATAGCTGATTTATTTGGTGTTGTTTAAGGGTGCAACGGGCTTTCAAAAAAGACTTCTGAGGATTGCAGACATTCCTTTCAACTATCCTGGACCTGTTCTTCAATAAAATGGCTCCTTAGTCTCATTATTTTATTTTTTCACAGAAAAAAAAAAGCAGACAGTGGAAAAAAAACAATAACAGGAAAAGTAAAAAAACATTAAACAAACAAAGATTATACACACACACACACACACACAATCTGAATTAAAAGAACATTAAATTAAATAAACCAAACCAATATCTAAATACATTTATTTTCTAAGCAACTTTGCAGCTCAGTGAGCATTTTTGTTTCAACAGAATTTTGTCCTAATTGAGGTTGGTAATTTTGCAGATAAATCAGTTTAGCCATTATATAGCTAACCTGCTGGAAGGAGGTTTTATCATAATAAACCACATCCTTTGGGAACACGTACCTTTCACCATGGCCACCAATCACTGCAGAAACATGGCACACTTAACATGGTACACTTTCTTTAGCCCACAGAAATCTGTTCGTTCCCTTTAAGGGTTACCTGCTGTGTTCCCTTTGCACCCATCTGCAGTGTTCTGTTTTTCTTAATTTTGTTTAGTTGGAAATTTCGAGTTGGCAATTCCTCACTGATCTTATATTTACTACACCCCTTTATGTGGAAGTCAGTAGGAAACCTTCTGCTCCATTTGCCACAGTGATGCCTCTATGATGCTGGAGAACTGAAGGGTTGCGTGTTTGTTAAACTTCACTCTGTATGACAAGTCCACTTTAATGTACCCTTCATATGCCTCCCACCTACACAAACAGTATAGGGCGATCATACATTATTACTGCTTTGTTGAATTATGTAACAGTAAGTGCATATCACTGATACTCAGCATTCTGGTGGGTGGATTCTGTTCCCTGTCTTTACTTCTTGACTAAGCACTTTCCAAAGTCTCGAGGCAGCCATCCAAGTGTTTGTGTCTATATAATAAAGCTCTGCAAGCTTCTTAAGATTCCAGTTATAAAGGAACACTATTATTGTAATACGGATAGGTACTAATGTGGATGAATTATCAATTAGTTACAGCACCACATCCCATAATGTATAGAAGGCAATGGGGAGCAACAAATTGAATTTTTATGGTGGAAATCACTGGTATACCATAATATTCATTAAAAGTACATTTTTATTAAACAGATAGATAAAAATATTGTATCCATAACAAAATGTACTAATGACCCAATTTGTGTAATCTTTAGTGGTATAGTTTTGGTGGATCCCGACATGTTTCGTCCATTCGGTCTTTTTCAGAGGATGGAATATCTGCTAGGGGTCAAGGCAATTCCTGAGGTTACGCATAAGTTGTTTGAATTTAGGATCTAAACAATTCAAAGATGTTCACAGAGAAATCAAACCACAAGGGGCTTTACATGACCACAGAAGGCACACAAGGACCAAACTAGATAGAATGTATTTATAAGGATAACTACACAAGGGCACAAGGTGTTCCCTGAGGAGTATAGTGCCTCAGTCCATGGTGTCCATATGCCCTCATGGCTCTACTACTTTTTTACCCTTACCGGAGCCACAAGGGCATATGGATACCACAAACTGAGGAACTCATTGTGCAGTGACACTATACTCCTCAGGGAACACCTTGTGCCCTTGTGTAGTTATCCTTATAAATACATTCTATCTAGTCTGGTCCCTGTGTGCCTCCTGTGGTGACATAGAGCCCCTTGTGGTTTGATATCTCTGTGAGTATCTTTGAATTGTTTAATTAAGAAATTCATGCTACATTTGCATAACCTCAGGAATTGCATTGATCCCTAGCGGATATTCCATCCCCTGAAAAAGCCCAAATGTCCGAAACATGTCGGGATCTAACAATACTATACCGCTATGAGGATAAAGATTACACAAATTGGGTCATGAGTGCATCTGTTTTTATATGGATACAATATTTTTTCTCTATTGTTTACTATAACTTGACGTTTTAATGAATATTTGGTATACTAGTGATTTGCACCCTAAAAATCCCATTCATTGCTCCCCATTGTCTTCTATTTTTGTAAGATAAATACATGAAACTCTTTGGGGCTTCTACCTTGCACAGATGGCCATAAACAGCCAAGTAAGGGTGATAGCTATATTAGATTCCTTCCTGCCCAGGTCTCCAATCGCATGCCTTGTACAGTTAAAGATGACATAAACTCTGGAAGCCAAGTCAGAAGACAGGACTATCACCAGTATTGAGTGTAGTCTCCGTTCAACTGATCTTTTCCACAATACATACCTACAGAACCATGCCTAGTTTTGCACTATGTCTTTGTGTGGAGGTGGCCATCTCAGTAGAGATGTGGCTTTTCTTCCTTAACGTCAGAGCCTCCAGCATGGAGAACATAAGTAGTGAGCTCACCAAATCTTACTCCAAATCTCCTGAAACTAGCAGTTAGACACATCAGTGCCTTAGATCTCACACTGCGGATATGTAGCTATGAGACTATAGGCACAGGAGTGAATAGGCACCCTCCCATGCCAGGGGGAATTATTGACGAAAGGTCAAATTTTTAGGGTACGGCTACCAATCAGATGGTCATGGATACGGAGAACTACAGTACATAAAAAGGGAAGGAAATGTGTAAACCAAGGATACCATATAGTGGAGTACTTCTCAAATGTGTGATTCTTGACCTGGTTTCAGCTACTGAAAGTGTGGAAGTTTTCCAGGCTTTGCCAATTGTCTTCTTTGCTGCAGTTAGGACATGGAGTATAAGTTTGAATTGAGCTTTGAATGGATCAGGCAGTCCGACACATAAGGGAACTTTGGTCAAGGGGGGGCTGATCCAAAGCAACAAGACTTCTGGCCACCACGCTCACTTCAATGAATGGTCCCAAATCTGGGACACCATAGCACGTGGCTCTATTAATTCCACCATTGTAAGAGCAAGCTACTTTCCAGGTGGCATATGGTCCCTCATAAACATGTAAAATTTGTACCTGGCATCTCAAACACCTGTTTTGGAGGTTGCACTGTAAAGAGCCCTCTTGTACAGATTTGTTTAGCAATTTCCCAGAATCAAAAAGTATTAGATCTGTATTTACCAACTTATCTTAACTTAACCACTTACAGTGTTAGGTAAAGGCTTCCCCAAGATCTATTTGAAGTACTCCACAAGCTGGCCATACATGGATCAAAATTTAGCCAGTTCAGCAGGGCCCAACCAAAATTTGATCCATGTATGGGTAGAATGGTTGAACAGAAGTCAATTTACAGATCGGCTTCTGTACAGCCACCTTGTCGTGTTTTTCTCAACCGATCAGTGCCACAGGCTATAGCCAGTGTATTATTATTATTATACAGGATTTATATAGCGCCAACAGTTTACGCAGCGCTTTACAATATAAAAGGGAGATAATACAGTTATAATACAATAAGATACAGGAGGATTAAGAGGGCCCTGCTCAGAAGAGCTTACAATCTAATAGGGTATCAAAAAGGCAAGAAAAAGAGGAATTCTTTAGTGAGGAACATGCAGTAGACAGTTTTATAAATGTAAATTATTTATTAGGATAATCACAATAATCACCAGTCCAAAAGATGTACTGTGAAGACAGGTACCATCACCAATTAAAAAGACAATATCTAATAGGGTGGGGCAGGTGGTACAAAAGTTTGTAACTGTGGGGAATGAGCTGATGGAAGTGGTAAAAGATTAGTTAGAGACGTTATTAGGCTTTCCTGAAGAGATGAGTTTTCAGGGATCGCCTGAAGGTAGCAAGAGTAGGGGATAGCCGGACAGGTGGAGGTAGCGAATTCCAGAGGATGGGAGAGGCTCTGGAGAAATCCTGGAGACGAGCATGAAAGGAGGAGACGAGAGAGCTTGAGAGTAGGAGGTCTTGAGAAGAGCGGAGAGGACGATTTGGGTGATATTTGGAGATTAGTATTAGTATTCTGATGGCGGGAAGGTCTGGGAATGGGTAGATGTTTTCATTATGATGTTCCTGCAAAGGGGAATATCTGTTGTATGTTGACACAGGGGGGTGCCTGTAATAGGGTGGATGTTGGTACGGGGAATGTTGGGGATACTCGTACCTGCGACCCGGAGAGCACCTGTAATAGGGGCTGTCCTGCTCGTAGTACCGACGTTCCTCATGACCATGATGATCTCCCCTGTTTCCACCTCTACCCCTACTTCTAGAGTAGTGGCCTCTGCCTCTTGATTGCTTTCTAGGGGAATGTGTGCTAGGGTGTCGGCTCCTATGTGAAGAGGAGCCCGCACCCTGAGCCTGATCCCTATTAACAAGGGGTTTTGGGCGGACAGAGGGCTCCCTAGGGGGAGCTCCTATGTTGGTACTCGAGGAATTAGTATCCATGGCAACCTCTGGGGTAGGTGTTGTGATGGATTTCTGCCACCCAAACACTTTGCCCGCCTTATAATCGCCAGTGTCTCGGGAATACTTTTTATGTTTTTTAATTCTCTGTTCCCTATCTTCCTTTACAAGATGAGCTTGCAAATTGGATGACAGAGTATTGTATTCCACTAGGGTAAGTGGCCGTACCTACAAAATAAAACAGTTTTGTACATGTGCCACGACGGGGGTAGTCTATCTTTTGACCTGCCCCTGTGGCAAACAATATGTAGGACGGACGATCAGGTCCTTTACTACTCGAGTTTCTGAGCATATTAACCTTATAAAGGCAGGTAGTACCAAACACACTGTGCCCCGTCATTATAGGGAGTTTCATGATCGAAACCCCGAGGGCACACAGTTTCTTATCATCGACAAGTATGTGGCCCCTTGGCGGGGGGGGTCAACTCTTAGGGGGGTCTCCAGGTTGGAGACCTACTGGATTTATGAATTGGGTTCCCACTTTCCGCAAGGTATTAACGTGGAGTGGGACATCAATTCATTTATCAATCAAGCGTAGTCATTATATTTGCGACTCTCCTAATTTATCTCACTTTATTTTATTCCATTTTGTTTTATTTTATTTTATTTATTTTAATATTTTTTCCACTTTATGTTAAATCTTGTGGTAGTGGGAACCCATTTATTAACAGTTGCATGTTACAATGGGCCTTTTTTGATACCAACCCCTGTATTGTTATATAGATATGAGTTCTAATTGATATATGTCATCCTGTTTACAGGGCTTCATTGTCAGCCCTTTTTTTATGGGGCGGAGTGTATAGGCTATGTGGGATGCCCCCCATTGGTAGTGTCACTATCATGCCATACCACTTAGTTCATGTTATGTTTCATCTTCATTTTTTTAATATTGTTTTGCTATATTACAATATATATTTTTTATTTATGGCATTGGTTTTTATTATCGTTCCCCTTACTACCTTTGCTGACACCGACATTTATTGCCCAAGCGCTGTGTTTAATCTTTTGTCCAATCACGGCCCTCCTTAAGGACCACATGTCATTGTGACAGAGAGGCTTGGTTATACTTTCTGCCCAATCACGGCCTTCCATGTGGATGACGTGCTGCTGTGGGCGGGAGGCTTGGTTGGGCTCTGATGGAGAGGGCGTGGATGTGGGCGGACTTAGGTTAGCCACACTCCTCATTATGGATAATAATGAAAGACCAGGAGGCGGGGCATTGCGGCGCCTCGACCTATGGGATCCATTGCCCAGAACGAGGCGTGGTGCGGCGGCGGACTTCCTCTCTGTGACTTCCGCTACTGCGCACGCCCTCAAAGCCCAGCCAAATAGAGGGGGCGGAGCGCGACGGCGCTCCGTCCTATGTAATTTGGCCGTGCTGAGAAAGAGGCTTGGATTTCTATTCCGAGCACTTCCGGATCGGCCGGCCATAACCATAGGAATATTCTAAGTTTATTCCCATCTCATTTTATCTTTTGACCCCGCCATTTTAGAATAGCGGTATAAATACTGCTTATCTACGTTCCTTATAATATATATTATATAAAGCTTATGTATATTTATTCGTGAACCGGAAGTGATGTCAGTGGGTCATTTCCTGGACTGTGACACTTCCAGTGGGGGTCATTTCTAGTTTAAATTGCGGTGGAATAGGGGGGTCCACACCCCAGATGAAGGCTGATGAGCCGAAACATGTTGGGTGGACCCTCTATGATCACCGCGTTCGATATTATTTAAGCTGTCTATTTCCTCATACCATGTGAGTGTTCTTTTTTATTGCTTTGAATAAATGCATGCTTTTTAAACGATATCATGCCATGTGAGTCTTCCTTCTCTCATGGTTTCAATTGAAAACATCTGGTTGACCTGCTGATACGTCCGGACGGGTGAAGCTGTTGGCAGATCCCCCTCCTTCCCCATTCGAAGCTGCGGATATCTGATGTCCTATCCTGCTAGCCTTGGTGGCTAAACAAGCCTTTTTGACTTGGAAGACGTATGTCTGTTCAAGTCCCTTGCTTCCGGTAAGCCTCTTCAGATGCTATGGTGATGGTTTTAATACACACTTAGACGTCACAATCGATTTGGGGTATTTACCGTCTTTACCCACCAGTGACACTCCGGTGTTGTCTTCATCAGCTAATCCTCAGAGACTGTTGGTGGTGGTTTTTGACTCTCATCAGGATTATACATATTTTTTGAATATATATGGACTCTATTCACAGTTGATTTATTATTTATATATACATTTATACTCTGGTTTCATTTTTACCTCTCACTGGTGTATTTGCCAATATGTATTACATGTCACTTTGCTATATTTATTAATTTATTTTTTCATTGAGTCACTTTTTATTGGATTTTTTGAAGCATTTTTGGTTTATTTTATTGGCCATTGTAAGATGGCTTCTCTTTAAAATTCCCTATTTTGACACTTAGCGCTACACTATTTTTATATTTGTCGATTCTTCAAGGTTTGCATCACTAGTGTAGTTGGGTGCTTAGCTGGCCAAGAAGATGCAACTACAGAAACACCATGCTTCACCTGCTCTATGTGTTCACACAGGACTTCTATGCTGATCTAGCAAGTGCCATTCCACTTCCATCCACTAGAAGAAGCCAGTGGGACATGAAGTATCAGACTTTAATGCAAGGTTTTGATGGATCATGGGAGATATAATTTGGTTAAAGGACTTGCTTATGGAAACAATATTGCCTATTGCCAAATTGACTTACCTATTGCCACTTAGCTGTGTGCAGTCAGCAGAAGGGCATTAACTTTGAGCCTGAGTTCATGGCCTAGATGGTTGGGAACCGGTTCCATAGGAAGGGGACTCACACTGACAATATTGCCAGAAGAGGCTTTGACTGATGAGAATCTGGACCAGAGTTTGCCGAGCGCATAAGACTGGTGAGCTACAGCTGCAAGCAGAGCGAGACTAACTTTCACTTAGGAACCCTATACCACTGCATGCAAAATCCTTAATGGGACACTAATGTACCAACATAAAGACTGGGCCCCACCGCATAGCCAGCAGAAGGTGGAGAGCAAGGAGACAATTAACTACTACTTTTGGCACGTTCGCTAATTGCTACCAGGCAGATTAGCTGTCTCACTATTGTCTTATCATTCTTGATACTGTCTTAATACTGTTTAATTGCTGCTATTATTCTTTGTTTTATTTACTTTTGTGGTATAACTGCCAAGTGGGAGCCAATATAACCCACAGCTAATAACTGTTAATTAATCTACGGTGATAACCCTTTCTTTCACTGATTCATTCATTCTTACACAGTTGCTTACCCTTAACTTGTGACAATATACTATACTTGCAGTCAACCAGCTTTGGTGTTAATTCCTGGTGTTTTTCTATAGTTGCATGCAGGATATTTATCTTTGTGCATGCATAAGTGTCTGCAGCTATCTCTTACTTAACCAGGTGCGTCAGAGGGTACTAAGCTGTTCAAAGAGTCATGGCACGAGAACGGAGGACCCAATATTTCAAGCGGCTCCTTCGAAGGTAGGAGCTACACTAGGTCATGGCAGGACTCAGAGGGTGTCCTACATACTTTAGGCAAGAAGGTGTTCTCTCAGAAAGTTTGAAGGTATGCCTAGGTTTTAGATCATGTGACCAACTCTTGGGCAATATTTCTTCTAAGAAAGGCAAACATTTCAGCTTTTTTTTATTACTCTTGCTTTAAAGGTCTGTGAATAGGTCAGCTTTAATTTATATAGCTGTAGGGTGTACTGTATGTGGTGCAGGAGTAAAAGGGAAGTGTAATATAAATGAAAGTCCCTAATATTAGCACCTCCGTGTGGTCACAAACATAAAGAGTTTTATTGCAACAGACTTCCTGAAAACCTCTTTATACTGGCAGCCAGTTTACAAGAAGTCATATCAGACTTCCGGTATGTATCAACACTTCATTTTGAAATAACTAACCTTTTTTTTTTTAAAAGCAGACCTCTGGTTAAAAATTAAATGTAAACATTTGAATAGCCCATTAAAGTATAAAATATAAAGGAGCTGCAATATTCACCTTCAAACCAGAGCTGCCCTCCACAGTAATTATTTTCTACCAGATGATGTCCTCAGTCCTACTGGCTGCATATCAGGCTGCATCATTAAACCCCCATGCTGTCAGCACAGGCAGACCTGCCCTAAGCCCATGACTGGACAGTGAAGGACTAGCAGCATAGTGATGAGCTCATCTCTGTGTCACTGTGCTCTCCTCACCTATCAGCACGCTCCTCATCAGTGCATGAGCACCTTGTGATAGGTCCTGCTTTTTGCACACCAACCATGCAGTACAGGAAGAGCAAGAGGTTTTTCATACTCTTCAGGTTCTTATACTGTACTGCGTGTATTAAAAATACATTTAATGATGTATTAAAAAATACAGAGTTGCATTAACCGCTTGCCGTCCGGCGCACGACGATATACGTCGGCACAATGGCACGGCTGTGCAAATTGGCGTACCTGTACGTCCCCTTTAAATCGCAAGCTAGTGGGCATGCCACGCGCCGCGTGAGCGCGCCCGCGGGTCCCGTGTACTCGATGTCCGCCAGTCCGCCAGTGGCCCGCGATCGTGTACTGCGTGTATTAAAAATACATTTAATGATGTATTAAAAAATACAGAGTTGCATTAACCGCTTGCCGTCCAGCGCACGACGATATACGTCGGCACAATGGCACGGCTGTGCAAATTGGCGTACCTGTACGTCCCCTTTAAATCGCAAGCTAGTGGGCATGCCACGCGCCGCGTGAGCGCGCCCGCGGGTCCCGTGGACTCGATGTCCGCCAGTGGCCCGCGATCGTGACACGGAGATTCAGAATAGGGAGATGCCTATTCATTTCCTTGGTCTGCCTAACAACATGACAGGGAGCTACTGCTCCCTGTCATCAGGAGCAGTGATCTCTGTCATGTTCTAGCGAGCCCATCCCCCCTACAGTTAGAACATACCGAGGGAACACATTTAACCCCTTGAGTGTTTAACCCCTTCCCTCCCACTGTGATTTACACAGTAATCAGTGCATTTTTTTAGTGTCCGATCTGTCCGATGCAATATCGTAATCACGATAAAAAAACCGCAGATCGCCGCCAATACTAATAAAAAAAAAAATTATAAACAAAATGCCATAAATCTATCCTGTATTTTGTAGACGCAATATACACTTATTGCAATTTTTTTTTTAACCAAAAAAATGTAGAAGAATATATATCAGCCTAAACTGAGGAAGAAATTAGTTTTTTTATATTTTTTGGGGGGATATTTATTATAGCAAAAAAGTAAAAAATATTGCTTTTTTTTTCAAAATTATCCCTCTTTTTTTGTTTAAAGCGCAAAAAATAAAAACCGCAGAGGTGATCAAATACCACCAAAAGAAAGCTCTATTTGTGGGAAAAAAAAGGACGTCAATTTTGTTTGGGAGCCACATCGCGCAATTGTCAGTTAAAGCCACGCAGTGCCGAATCGCAAAAAGTGCTCTGGTCAGGAAGGGGGTAAATCCTCCCGGGGCTGAAGTGGTTAACCACTCAACCTCCGCAAGATTTACGCCCCTTCATGTCTAGGACATTTTTTGTGATACTGCACTGCGTTACTTTAAATGAAATTTATGTATTTTTTTCCCCACAAATAGAGATTTATTTAGTGGTATTAGATCACCACTGGGTTTTTTTTTTTTTTTGCACTATAAACAAAAAAAGACTGCCAATATTGAAAAAAAATTTTTTTTTTTCTTTCTGCTATATAACATATCCTATAAAAAAAATGAAAATAATCTAATTTCTTCATAAATTTAGGCCAATATGTATTCTACATATTTTTAGTTAAAAAAAACCCAAATTAAGTGTATATTGATTGGTTTGCACAAAAGTTATAGTTTCTAAAAACTATGGGATATATACTGGAATTTTTATTTATTTATACTACTAGTATATTACTAGTAATGGCAGCGACCAGCGACTTATAGCGGGATGGTGATATTGCGGCGTACAATCTGACACTAATGCTGTGTGCACACGACCTAACTTTTGATGGACTGAATCACGGTCGGACTTTTCGACGGACTTCCGTCGAATCGGACTTGTCTACACACGATCACACCAAAGTCCAAGGGATTCGACTGTGATGACATACGACCGGACTAAAATAAGGAAGTTGATAGCCAGTAGCCAATAGCTGCCCTAGCGTCGGTTTTTGTCCGTCAGACTAGCATACAGACGAACGGACTTTTCGACCAGACTCGAATCCGTCAGAAAGATTTGAAACATGTTCTAAATCTAAAGTCCGTCACATTTTGGAAAGAAAAGGTCTGCTGCAGGTCCGATGGAGCCCACACACGGTCGAATTGTCCGACGGATTCGTTCCGTCGGACAAGTTTGGTCGAAAAGTCCGGCCGTGTGTACACGGCATTACTGACACTTTTGACACTTTGTGGGAACCAGTGACACTAACACAGTGATCAGTACTAAAAATATACACTGTCACTGTACTAATGACACTGGCTGGGAAGGGTTTATACATCTAGGGTGATCAAAGGGTTAACTGTGTGCCTAATGAGTAGGGAAATGAAGAAAAGATGATCCGCACTCCGGTCATTGCTCTTAAAAAGTGTAACATTTATTGACAAGCCAAAGTGACAGTTCAACTGTTCTTATTGCGTTTGGTCACTGTGGCTTGTCAATAAATATTACACTTTTTAAGAGCAATCACCGGAGTGAGAATCATCTTTTCTTCATTTCCCTACTCAGCCAGCGACTGTGGATCGAGCACCCGGGATCTCTGCTTTCTATGTGATGTATGGGTAGCAGCACTGACTTTTTTGTTTATATTCGTGCCTAATGAGTGTTTGCGTGTACTGTGTGTGCTGTTTTTACTAAGGGATGTGATGGATTTTCTGTCCCTGCTTTGCAGGGACAGAAAATCCATCACATTCCTGCTGACAGAACAGAGCTCTGCCTTGTTTACAGGCAGAGCTCTGTTCTGTGTCTCTCCTTGTCGATCAGCAGTTCCGGGAAGACAAATCACAAATCGCAGCACAGCGCCCCCTACCTGGAAGTGCCGGATGAGTATGTGATCTGGCATAGGAGAGACGCTTTGCCAGCATGTAACTAAGTTATGCGGTTGGCAAGCGGTTCATTTGTGTCTATGTGAAGCAAAATGTGTGCATTACCCATGCAAAACAAAGGTTCCCTTAAGAGACCCAACCCACGTAACAACTGCTACATACCTTGCTTCTGTGTCATTTTTTACAAGGATAGAATATAATAAAAAAAAAAATGAGAAGAGAAATTTAAAATGTAGCATATATAGATATACTTTATTGTCATTGTATACATACAGCAAAATTTTTTCGGATACTCTTTACACATTTCTCAAGAAAACCACACATACATACTCCTAGCACATGCCCACATATCTATTTAAATATATCAAGATATAAAATGTTATTTAAAAATAAATAAATAAAAGAATGTTAAAATTCTACATAAAATTCCTAAAACACTGTACCTGATGGGATTATGGACAATACAGCCCTAGGGAAAAAAACTATGCTTTATATCATCACATTAAGTTGAATTATCCTTTAACTTTATTGTATCAGAAATAAATGCTAATGTTGGGTGTGATTATTTGCATAATAAGCTCTGATAATTGTGTGTGCATTCCCTTAGTGTGCAGGTAGAAGAATTCCAACCTCTTTGTGTGTAAAATACATTTTTCACCATCTTGATTATAATAATACGGTGTGCAGCCAATTAATTAGAAATAAATAAGATATGCCATTAAATACTGTGCTGAGTGTTAAATTGCTTACTAAATTGAGGATAATGGTTCTATTAATTGCAAATATTTATTTGAGAGAATCGTCTATGCTAAATGTTAAAACTGGCGTATTTAAAAGAACATTTAAATCAGTTATGTATTCATTTAAAAATCATTAATTTTTTTTTTCTAAACAGTACCAGTGAATGTACCTATGTCTGTCTTGGAATCAGCATTTTGTAATCTCCGGCACGGTATATTTCAGAATGAGAGAAGGAGGGGCTGTACTTTGAGCCAATCAGGTATGCTGAATTCACATGTGCTAACAAGGAACCGCAGTAAAAACATGGGCAGAAGCAGTGTAAGGGGTCTTTCACACTGGTGGCCAGGGAGCAGTAAAGAGAGGTGGCTGAGCCACCCCCCGGAAACCTACTCGAATTCTAACATTACAGTCTTACATGGCTGTAGACATGCCATGACCGCAATGCTTTGCTAAGATATTTAGATTGGCAAATGGCATGAGCCTAGGGGTGGGAAGGTAACTAGGGAAGCATTCATAAATGCACAAGTAGCATGAGCCACTCATGCCAAAAGTTGTACCAGGGATCGTAAGATTGTGGTCAGAGTTTGTGCCTGCCAGGTATCAGGAGCCTTGGGGTTGCAAAGTAACTAGGGCAATAGGCAAAGGGGTGGAGAGTGAGCTACTTATCCTATAAATTGTGCCAAGAACACTGGGATATGTGGACCTGACAAATGGCACGAGCCTTGGCCCGATAAGCTAACTAGAGGAAAATGTACAAGTAACATGAGCCACTCGTGCCAAAAATGTTTCCAGGGATTCTAAAATATTGGTCAGAGTTTGGACCTGGTAGGTTGTAGGAGCCTTGGGGTTGCAAAAAAACTGGGGCAGTAGGCAAAGATGTACAAACAGTGTGAGCCACTTATTTACAAATTTTGTGCCAGGGACCCTAAGATACCTGGTCTGGCAAATGGCATGAGCCTTGGGGTGGCAAAGTAACTAGAGAAGCATTCGTAAATGCACAAGTAGCATAAGCCAAAAATTGTACCAGGAATAGTAAGATATTGGTCAGAGTTTGGACTTGGTAGGTGGCAAAAGCCTTGGGGTGGTAAGGTAACTAGAGGGCCATATGCAAATATACAAAGCTGTATAAACAGTATGCATTACTTATTTATAAAATAGTGCCCGGAACAGTAAGATATTTGGACCTGACAAATGGCATGAGCTTTGGCATGGCAAGCTAACTAGAGCAGTAGGCATAAGTGCACAATTAACACAAGTCACTCAGACCAAAATTAAACCAGGGATGGTAAGATATTAGTTAGAGTTTGAACCTAGTAGGTGGCAGGAACCTTGTGGTAGCAAAGTAACGAGCAATAGGCAATTAGGTAAAAACAACATGAACTACTTATTTTAAAAAAAAAAATGTACCTGGGATTCCAAGATACTAGAAGGTTAGGGCCTGGTGGCACTGATGGTCAAGCTAAGGGTGTTTAGGTAAGAGCAGAAGCAAATATAAGCCAAAAACAGCCTAATGCCGCGTACACACGAGCGGACTTTCCGTCGGACAATTCGATCGTGTGTGGGCTCCAGCAGACTTTTTTTCCCCAAAAGTCCAACGGACCTAGAAATAAAACATGTCTCAAATCATGTCTCAAATCGAAAAATCCACTCGTCTGTATGCTAGTCTGACGGACTAAAACCGACGCTAGGGCAGCTATTGGCTACTGGCTATAAACTTCCTTATTTTAGTCCGGTTGTACGTCATCACGTACGAATCTGTCGGACTTTGGTGTGATCGTGTGTGTCCAAGTTCGTTCGTTTGAAAGTCCGGCGGACCTATGCTGCAAAGTCTGTCAGAAAGACTGTCGGACCTAGTCCGTCGAAAAGTCCGCTCGTGTGTACGCGGCATAAGACGCTTCCTAAAAAATGTATCGAACCACCAAAGGTAACACTGAAATTCAGATTTGGCTCAGGACATCTGAGTTCATTCAACCTAATGGCATCTTAAATTTGAGATTACCCCTAGTTTTGACTAATTTTTCTTATTTCTGACAATAAATGGCTTTTTGACTAATCTTCTGATCCTGCTGGTTTTCTTTCACACGTAGGCAGGTGATTGGCTGCAGCCACCACTGCACCCAAAGAGCGATGCTTCTGCTCCATCAGGCAGCAGAGCTTCAATGTGGTGACTGCTCATTCCGGCTAGCTGGCAGCAGTAAACAAAGTGATCACCTGATTGCTTTTTACTACTGGCACTAGCGGCGGTTTTCACATAGGACAAATGTGTCTTCTACCGAAGACTCCGGAGGCCATCTTGGGAGAGCCTGTGTCTAATTGAACACAGGATTCTCTTGAGTTTTTGGTGGCCATCTTGGACACAGAGGGGATATATTTACATCACCCTCTGCATCACATAGGGTCACCTGCAATGTAGGAAGTTTAGGCAGAGACAGTAACCGGTTTGTTTGAGATAGTTAAGTGTAGAAGCAGGGACAGGTTCCTGATGAGGAGGGACAACATAGGCATGGGACCAACTATCCCTCAGAAGGGTCATTGACAGAAGGAAGGACCTTGGCCCCTGGAGATGTACACTACATGGTAGTTGGGCCCAAGAAAGCACCCTTTGCTAGGAGAGTCACATGGTGGGAGGCAAGTTTACCTGTATAAAAGCTGCTGTGCCATGCTGTCTGTGCACAGCACTTGGCTAACCATCAGAACTGTATGCCAGGCTTGGCTAATTTATTGACTATACTACATAGTTACATAGTTAATCAGTTTGAAAAAAGACACAAAGTCCATATGGTTCAACCAATAAAAGGGAAAAATGAAAAATAATACAGTCCTATATACACAAACCTATACCCACAGTTGATTCAGAGGAAGGCAAAAACCCCAGCAAAGCATGATCCAATTTGCTACAGCAGGAGGAAAAATTCCTTCCTGATCCCCCCGAGAGGCAATCAGATACTCCCTGGATCAACTTTACCTATAAATGTTAGCATCCATTTATACATTTAGGAAAGAATCCAGGCCTTTTTTAAAGAAATCTACTGAGATGGACAGAACCATCTCTGGAGGGAGTCTACTCCATATTTTTACATCTCTTATGCTGTGTACACACGAGCGGAATGTCCGACAGAAAAAGTCAGACGGGAGCTTTTCATCATATATTCCGATCGTATGTATGCCCCATCGGACTTTTTACGTCGAAAATTCTGAATTCTGACCTAGAAAGAGAACATGTTCTAAATTTTTCCGACGGAACCAATTCCTGTCGGGAAAACCGCTGGTCTGTATGCTGTTCCAACGGACCAAAATTGACGCATGCTCTGAAGCAAGTACGAGATGGAAGCTATTGGCTACTGGCTAATGAACTTCCGTTTTCTAGTCCTATCGTACGTGTTGTTTGTCACCGTGTTCTGGACGGTCGGAATTTGGTGTGACCGTGTGTATGCAAGACAGCTTGAGCGGAATTCCGTCGGAACTTCGTCGGAAAAACCTTCAGAGTTTATTCCAACAGGAAAACCGGTCGTGTGTACAGGGCATTACTGTGAAGAAACCTTTCCGTATTTGGAGATGAAATCTTTTTTTCCTCTAGACATAAAGAGTGCCTCTTTGTCCTCTGTGATTACATAGTTACATAGTTAGTCAGGTTGAAAAAAGACACAAGTCCATCAAGTTCAACCAAAAAAAAAAAAAAAAAAAAACTACAATCCCATATACACAAACCTACACCCACAGTTGATCCAGAGGAAGGCAAAAAAAAAAAAAAACGCAGCAGAGCATGCTCCAATTTGCTACAGCAGGGAAAAAATTCCTTCCTGATCCACGGAGAAGTAATCAGATTTTCTCTGGATCAACTTTACCTATAAATGTTAATACCCAGTTATATTATGTACACTTAGGAAAGAATCTAGGTCTTTTTTAAAGCAATCTACTGAACTGGCCAGAACCACCTCTGGAGGGAGTCTATTCCACATTTTCACAGCTCTTACTGTGTAGAAACCTTTTCGTCTTTGGAGATGAAACCTTTTTTCCTCCAGTCGTAAAGATTGCCCCCTTGTCCTCTGTGATGACCTTAAAGTGAATAACTCAACACCAAGTTGACTATGGTCAACCCAAAACCTCAATATTTATAAAGGGCTCTTTGGATTTTTCCAGAGCCTTCAAATGAATTGCTTCATCTGTTCAATAAAGGAAGCATCCGTCTCTGGAAATTTTGGTGACATCAGCAGTTTTGTGTGGTTGCGATGTTCAGACCCCCTGGCTTTACCTGGAGGTATATCTGAATGGCGACAGTTGAGATCCGGGGTTTTTAAATGTGGCGACTCCCTTTCTCTTGTATACCTCTCACAGATGGGTTGTTTCAACTTTGATTTAGACACTTCTAAAGAAGAGTCTCAAAGCCCTGCCTCAAAACGCGTCAGTTGCCACTTCATCAGTTTCTGTCTTGCTGTGCTCCCCTCTGTAATACACAATTGTGAGCTGTTCAATTACTGTATGTGAAGCCACTCATTGTATATGTGTACTCTTTTAAATAATTTTGGATTAATAAAAGCTTTTCTACTTATAAAAAAAAAAAATTCTTATCAGCCTGTGCCGCTATACATCCATACAAATAGGGTCTTCTTGGTATGATTATTTTCGGGATGATGGCACCTTCTAACACCATACCATCATTGTGTACAAACGCTTGAGGAGAAATGCCTCACGCAGCTTCTTGTACAGTGCCCTAAAAAAGTATTTATACCCCTTGAAATTTTCCACTTCTTGTCATGGTACAACCAAAAACGTAAACGGATTTTATTGGGATTTTTATGTGATAGACCAACACAAAGTGGCTCATAATTGTGAAGTGGAAGGAAAATGATAAATGGTTTTCAACATTTTTTGCTAATTAATATCTGAAAGGTGCGGCGTGCATTTGTATTGAGCCCCCCTTTACTCTGATACCCCAAACTAAAATCTAGTAGAACCAATTGCCTTCTGATGTCACCTGTGTGTAATTTAATCTCAGTATAAATACAGCTGTTCTGTGAAGCCCTCAGAGGTTTGTTAGAGAACCTTAGTGAACAAACAGCATCATGAAGGCCAAGGAACACACCAGACAGGTCAGGGATAAAGTTGCGGAGAAGTTTAAAGTGGGGTCAGGTTATAAAAATATATCAGTGAATGGTATAAGATGTGCTGACTAAATATAAGGGATAAATCCCACTATGTGCACTTCAAGCTGAAAATCACACTCTACAAATGCAACAAAGTATCTGTTAAATATCACTGCAAATGATACAAGTACAGCAAACAAATTTGTGTATATGTGAATACAGCAACGTGTGTGTAGAGTAAACTTTTCTAATAAATGTCACTGACGGACAAATAAAATCAGAAAAAAAGTTCCACTCTAAAACATCAAAAAGAAAGGGGTGAAAAAATGAGGGTGATCCATAGAAAACAGTCTAGATAGTCCCAATTAATATAGGATGCTATATCCAAGATGTATGATCGCCTCTCAAACTTCAGAATGAAAACACCACCGTGCTTGAAAATAATAAAATTGGCTGCATACCAGACCCGCACGGGTAACCAAGCATGTATGCTGGTTCACAGCTTTAGATGGCCTTCCTCTGTATACGATTTTGCAAAGGTTCATGGCCGACACCAATTCAAAGCAGACCAAGACGGATCGATTGATATATCTGCTCATCCGCAGCTAATGGGCTGCATTCGACTGTATACCAGCCTGTGGTGGCTCGAGTGGATCACCAGCTCTTAACTCGTAGTGGGATAGAAAACGAAGGATGACTTATAGTGCACTATCGTTAAAACCAAAAAATATATATATAAAAATGCACTGGCAGACTATTAAAAATAGCACAGAATGTGTGTGTGCACAGCCTCCTGCATTGTGGTTCATGAACGCTGATGCTGCAACTGACTCCGTCCAACGCGTTTCCCCTGAAGAGGCATCAACTGGAATTGGAGATGGTTTTTGTTTGTTGTACTTGTACCATTTGCAATGATATTTAACAGATACTTTGTTGCATTTATAGAGTGTGATTTTCAGCTTAAAGTGCACACAGTGGGATTTATCCCTTATATTTAGTCAGCGCATCTTATACCATTCACTACTATCTATTCCCAGGGTTCAGGGAGTTCCAGGTGCAGCAGACTTTGTCAATTACTGGCCAGCGCCTCCTAAATAAACCTATACTATACAATATCCCAAGCTTTGAACATCTCACAGAGCACTAGTCAATCCATCATCTGAAAATGGAAAGAGTATGGCACAACTGCAAACCTACCAAGACATGGCCGTCCACCTAAACTGACAGACCGGGTAAGGAAAGCATTAATCAGAGAAGCAGCCAAGAGGTCCATGGTAACTCTGGAGGAGCTGCAGAGATCCACAGCTCAGGTGGGAGAATCTGTCCACAGGACAACTATTAGTCGTGCTCTCCACAAATCTGACCTTTATGGAATAGTGACAAGAAGAAAGACATTGTTGAAAAAAAAAGCCATAAGAAGTCCCGTTTGCAGTTTGTGAGAAGCCATGTGGGGGACCCAGGAAACATGTGGAAGAATTTGAAAATTGAACTTCTTAGCCTAAAAGCAAAACGCTATGTGGGGCTGGAAAATTAACACTGCACATCACCCTGAACACACCATCCCCACCGTGAAACATGGTGGTGGCAGCATCATGTTGTGGGGATGCTTTTCTTCAGGGGGGACAGGGAAGCTGGTCAGAGTTGATGGGAAGATGGATGGGGCCAAATACAGGGCAATCTTAGAAGAAAACCTGTTAGAGTCTGCAAAAGACTTGAGACTGGAGTGGAGGTTCAGCAGGACAATGACCCTAAACATACAGCCAGAGCTACAATGGAATTGTTTAGATCAAAGCATATTCATGTGTTAGAATGGCCCAGTCAAAGTCCAGACCTAAATCCAATTGAGAATCTGTGGCAAGACTTGACAATTGCTGTTCACAGATGCTCTCCATCCAATCTGACAGAGCTTGAGCTATTTTGCAAAGAAGAATGGGCAACAATGTCACTCTCTAGATGTGCAAAGTTGGTAGAGACATCCCCAAAAGACTTGCAGCTGTAATTGCAGCAAAAGGTGGTTCTACAAAGTATTGACTCAGGGGGGCTGAATACAAATGTACACCACACTTTTCACATATTTATTTGTAAAAAATGTTGAAAACCATTTATCATTTTCCTTCCACTTCACAATTATGTGCCACTTTGTGTTGGTCTATCACATAAAATCCCAATAAGATACATTTACGTTTTTGGCTTTTACATGACAAAATGTGTAAAATTTCAAGGGTTATAAATACTTTTTCTAGGCCCTGTAAATAAGCCCTGTATCATTGGTCTGCCTTTGCTTGCCATTATAAACGCCTTGTTGTTTGGAACTGAATAAAGAGAAGAATCTTATGATGTTGTAACTTTAGATTACTCTTATATAAAATGCTGAAAGGAGAAGTTGGGTTGCCGGTTCCCTTCTAACCTCTATCAATAGTTATCACTCGCTACACACAGTCTAGGCTCCCTTCTACATATTTCACATTTCTTGGTAAAACTGAAATTTAGGTTCTAAGTCATTCTCACTACTAGTCATCGTGTGATCTTAGCATTTCCTCCCCATTGTAACCACACAGTATTTCTTTAATGGGTCGCCTCTGGTGTGTGATTACAGTGTTACTATCACTACAGCTCTGCAATACCACAAATAGCTCACAGTCATTTTTTTCTAAGAATTTTGTCTTTTTGTTGAGAAAAAACTGTAATAATGAAAGACACTTTTTTCAAAAATAGCAAGTGCCACAAACACAAATTATAACCAATTCCAGTAGTGTTAAATGTACAGTCTATATTTGTATTGAAACTGACCAAAGGGACATTGTTTGCCTTCTATGGGGTTTTGGAGTTTTGCCTTCTATGAGGAGCTTTCGCTGTGGGATACTTGTTTCTGCGGTTTCTCTACTGACAACAAGCATTATTTCATTCCAGCTTACAAATGCATATCTGAAAAGTATCGGGGAACAGTGAGGATTCAGAGAGCAACAGCTTTCTCTCTATGACACAGTCACTAAGAAATTTAAAATTTTGTGAACTGTATGTAGTTTAATGTAACTCCTCTACCCTCCTATGTTCTCATTTCTCTTGGTGACATACTATACCTTTTAGCCTTCTGGGATATTGACGTCACCCCTCCCTGGTAAAGCTCCCCCCCATTTTGAAGGCATCTGGTCTGGTATGGTTCAGGAGGATGGGGGGGGGGGGGGGGTACATGATCAGATTAAGGAAATGTTAGAGATTTCCTGGGGGACCTCAACATTTTTATTTTTACCTTTTATCAGATGGCTGATAAAACATCTATCATATATGTGTTTCATCTGTATGTATTTTTATTTAAAGTGGTTGTAAACGCTCCTCCACAACTTTGTCACATGTAATTCAGCATAAAAAACCCAAATGAACACTGCTTGTAGATATCTCCTTACTTGCATAGTATTGTTGTAATCCTTTTTGTTCTTTAGAATGACGTCACTGAGCATGCCCATATCTCCCATGATTTATGGCACACTCTGTGTGCTTGTCTATCTATTATCAGGACTTCCTACGGCACAACACTGAAATCCCACGGGACTGCATAATAACTCAGAGCTTCCTACTACACCCCATTACTGCAGTCTAATCAGCTGAAGCTGACAAGACTGACATAGGCAAACACTAGATAATCGGCACAAGTAAATACTATGAAATAAAACAAGTCAGCTATGAGCAGGGAAGCAGGGTTGCCATAGAAACGTTGGATTGAGAAGGAGGCTTGGTTAACAGTACAGGAAGTGCTCAATGTAAGGGCGGAAATACACTCTACTGTGGACTCAGAAAACAATACTTAAGATGGCGCTGCCTTACCCCTGGTAACAAGTTTTTTAAAGTTTCTTTAAACAGTAAGTAATTTGCGATTTGGGCTGGATTATGCCCTGTACACACGGTCGGACTTTGTTCGGACATTCCGACAACAAAATCCTAGGATTTTTTCCGACGGATGTTGGCTCAAACTTGTTTTGCGTACACACGGTCGCACAAAGTTGTCGGAATTTCCGATCGCCAAGAACGCGGTGACGTACACCACGTACGACGAGACTAGAAAAGGCCGGTTCAGAACCAAGCGCGGCACCCTTTGGGCTCCTTTTGCTAATCTTGTGTTAGTAAAAGTTTGGTGAGAGACGATTCGCGCTTTTTCAGACTCGTGGCTTTCAGATCGTTTTCTGCCGTTCAGTTTGTGCTTGTGGGTTTGTATCTGCTCTTCAGTGCATGCAGTCAGTTCGCATCGGAGTTTTCTGTGCGATCTTGCCCGCTCGTTGCTGTTTTTCAGGTCGCTCTTCACAGGCCTTGCTGTTCTTCAGTGCGTTCTGTTACTTCGTTCTGAGCAGCCGACCGTTTTCTAGCCATGTTTCGTATGCGTACTCCTCGTAGAGTTCGTGCTGTGCGGGGGCTTGGTGTTGGGGTCCTGACCTTGACACAAGTCCAGTCCATGAACAGGGTGAGGAGGAGTTCATGGACCAAGAATTGGTTGCTTCAGCGTGACCAGTTCTCTCATATGCCTTTGCTCCGTGAGATCCGTGAGAATAATCCTGATGATTTCAGGAACTTTCTCAGGATGACGGACCCCGTGTTTCACCGTTTGTTGGCTTCGCTGACCCCCTATATTAGCAGGCAGGATACCTACATGAGGCAAGCCATCACTCCGGAGCAGAGGTTGGTCGCTACCTTGCGGTATTTGGCCACAGGGAGAAGTCTGCAGGACTTGAAGTTCTCGACAGGCATCTCCCCCCAGGCTCTGGGGATCATTATCCCAGAGACCTGTTCTGCCATCATACAGGTCCTGCAGAAGGAGTATATGAAGGTAAGATTTTTATCCTTTTATATCACATTTTATTGTATTGAATGTTTGATAATATATTGTATTTCTTCCCTCATTCCCTAATTACCATGATTGTAATATGCTGTGAATGTCCCCTTTGTTCTCATACATGCTGGATTTTTAGGTAATTATTATTTTATGTCCTTCATACATATTTGCCCTTCAATAACCTCCCCAGCATGGTCTTTCCTGGCCTATATTCACCTCATGTAGTCACTTAACAATGTATTTTATCAGCTCCATAGTAGTGCTTTACCCCAAACACCCCCTAAAATGTTTGGAAATGTTATTTTTGATTTAAATTCAGGCAGAGTGCCAGAGGCTTTTTTTTTGTGGTGTCCCCAAATTTTTTTTAAACCCCCCCCCCCCCCCAACTGCTAAGTCAGCTGATCCCAATTCTCTATCCTCAATCATCTATCTGCTGACTTTGCCAAACCCATACACACTATACCCATCTCTTTACTGGTCAGATTTATGGATGAATTCCCCAAAGCATGTAGTGCAAGGGCCTGCCTGTATACTTTCCAATGGTACTGTTTAAAGTTTTTGTATCGTATTATTATCTTGATAGGTAATAGCAGAATGTTCAAATGTCCTCAAATGTGTACAGTGTGTATTTATATCTTTGTATTATGACACTTCTTACCTGTCCAGTGGTCTGCCAATAGTGTAACTAAGGAGGGGCTGTTCCAAGTAATACCCTGTATTTAGGCATTCATCTCTCAATGAAGTGAAGAGGGTTACCTGTCCAAGAGTTCCCCCCCCCATAATGTTAGAAATGGCCCATGAGAGGGGGGGAGGGGGAATATGATAGGTGTACCTTATACTTTGTTGTTGTTAAATTCCCCTTAGTAAATGCTATCTGGAGGTTGCCCCATAATGTTTGTGTCTAATCTGCTTGCCATGTTTCTGTGAAAAAATAGTAATGTTTTTTTTTTTTCCTCAACAGTTTCCTTCAACGCCACAGGAATGGCAGACTGTGGCCACCCACTTTGCCCAGCGGTGGGACTTTCCTAACTGCGGAGGGGCAATTGATGGGAAACACGTCCACATCGTCCCACCACCCAACTCGGGGTCGTACTATTATAATTACAAGGGGTTTAATAGTATAGTGATGTTGGCAGTGGTGTCGGCTAATTACGAGTTCTTGTATGTGGACGTGGGGAAGAATGGCCGGATGTCCGATGGTGGAGTGATCGCCCAGATGGAGTTCTACAGGCGTCTCCAGAATGGCAGCTTGGACTTGCCACCTCCAGAGGACAATGTTGAAGGTCTCCCATTTGTGTTTGTTGCTGATGAAGCATTTGCGCTGGGGGACCACCTGATGCGGCCATTCCCGATGAGGACCCTCACCCCGGAACAGAGGGTTTTTAATTACCGGCTGGCCAGAGCCCGAAGAGTGGTGGAGAACACATTTGGAATCCTGGCCAGCCGGTTCCGATTATTTCTGACACCCATCCATATGGCGGAGTATAAACTGAACCATATAATACTTGCCTGCTGTGTTCTCCATAATTTTTTAAGAAAACATTCAGCCAACTATGCTGGCTCAGTTGGGCCTGAGGCCGGAATCCCTAATCCATCAACACTGACGGCGCTTGAAAGTGGCCGTCCTGGCTTGCCCTCCCTGAATGCCCGTGATGTCCGGTTACGCTACCTGGAGTTCTTTGTGGGTAGGGGGGCTATCAATATGCCAGACAATCTGTGACACCTTTTTCAAATAAAAAACAACCAAAAGAAATTCTTTGTGGACATTTACTGCTTGTGTTTGTTTTAGCTGACCCTGACAGAAATGTGTTGAGTGCAGAAAATGTCGTGATTGGGTAACCTTATAAAAAACAGTGTTGGCTGGTACTTCCTAAATGCAAAAACACATTTCACTACAAGTGCACTTGCAACTGCACTGAACCTGCACTTGTAGTGCAAAGAGGATTTGCCCTTAGGAAATAACCCCCATTTTTGCATAAAACAGCAATTACATCACCCCAAAAGTGTTGTAGTGTTGAGACAATAATCCACACATTCTTGAGTAAGGCACTTTTTTATACCTGCACAATCACATGTGCATTTCCCAAAGGTTTTTAAAACAAACCAACATGTTTGTTGTATAACAATGTTTGCAGTAGCATTATCAAAAATCGAAATATCCATTTCAGATAAAACAGGCCTGTGTAAAACCAACAAGAAAGCCAAAAAACTTGAACTTACAAAGTTCACATATGGTAAAACCTGAAGGCTATATCAGACATGAGTATTTATGAACTGTGTTTGATATAGCGTTCAGATGGGGGGAAATCACCCATGGAAAAGCCAAATTTGGAAGATGCACACCAATTTACGAATGTCAACATGTGCTATCTGCCATCAGGGGGGATCAAGGGACGTGTTTTGGGGGAGCAAGCCCTTCCTCAACGCTACTTTATAATTGAGGAAGGGGTTGCACCCCCAAAACGCGTCCATTGATCTCCCGTGATGGCAGATAGCACATGTTGGCACACTGTGTGCATCCTCCAAATTTGGCTTTTCTAAACATTGAAAAAATTTTGGTACGATAAAACAGGTGATTTTGTGGGGTTTAAATTCGCCCCAAAACATCAATGATGTTATTATTTTTTTTAATAACATCACTGATTTGTTGCTGGATGTTTTGCAATTGGAGATTAAACCCCATGATCTCCCCGATCAGTATCTGGGCACTTTCAGATGTAAAGCGTTCTGGATCACGATCACCTAAAAAGAGATAAAGAACAAAAAAAAAGGTCTCAAAAATCTGCCACCATCCATCTCTTTTACCTGAGCCTGTGGTCGCAGACACTCACCTGTTGTGGTGCCAATCTCCACCACGTCTTCTTCTTCCTCCTGCTCTTCTTGTGTTGGTATTTCCCCTTCTTCCAGGGGGGGGGGGGTCTCTGGTCTCCTGGGATGAGGGGTGTCCGAGTCTTTTCTCCCCTATGTAAAACAAAAATGGTATAATTAGCACTAGGGATGAGCTTCGTGTTCGAGTCGAACCCATGTTCGACTCGAACATCGGCTGTTCGATCGTTCGCCGAATTGCGAACGTTATGGGCCGTTCGCGCTAAATTCGTGTGGCGCGTCACGGCCCATAATTCACTGCGGCATCGCAGTGCATTGCTGGCTGATGATTGGCCAAGCATGCACTATGACCCGCATGCTTGGCCAATCACAGCGCCGTCAGTAGAGAGAGCTGTAATTGGCCAAAGCCAGGGTGGCTTTGGCCAATTATGGCTCAGGGGATTTAGTACACACCCCACACTATATAAGGCCGCCTGCACGGCGGCCCTGTGTAGTGTGTGTTCCGGTGTGCTGAGAGATAGAGAGAGAGAGAGACAGTGTCATTTGATTTGAGTTAGATAGATTAGGCAGAACAGTCAGTCAGTTAGCTGCACTTACAGTGTATTGTGTATATATATGCATCCCAGGTGTTGCATATATATATATACACTGTATTCAGTTTAGCTAGATCCGTTCCTGTTATCTTCTATCTAGACTATTTACATTTAATGCAGTGCGTCCTGCTCACAGTGTTCAGCTAGATCCGTTCCTGCTATTTACATTTAGTGCAGTGCGTCCTGCTCACAGTGTTCAGCTAGATCCGTTCCTGTTATCTTCTAGACTATTTACATTTAGTGCAGTGCGTCCTGCTCACAGTGTTCAGCTAGATCCGTTCCTGCAATTTACATTTAGTGCAGTGCGTCCTGCTCACAGTGTTCAGCTAGATCCGTTCCTGCTATTTACATTTAGTGCAGTGCGTCCTGCTCACAGTGTTCAGCTAGATCCGTTCCTGCTATTTACATTTAGTGCAGTGCATCCTGCTCACAGTGTTCAGCTAGATCCGTTCCTGTTATTTACATTTAGTGCAGTGCGTCCTGCTCACAGTGTTCAGCTAGATCCGTTCCTGCTATTTACATTTAGTGCAGTGCGTCCTGCTCACAGTGTTCAGCTAGATCCGTTCCTGCTATTTACATTTAGTGCAGTGCGTCCTGCTCACAGTGTTCAGCTAGATCCGTTCCTGCTATTTACATTTAGTGCAGTGCGTCCTGCTCACAGTGTTCAGCTAGATCCGTTCCTGTTATCTTCTAGACTATTTACATTTAGTGCAGTGCGTCCTGCTCACAGTGTTCAGCTAGATCCGTTCCTGCAATTTACATTTAGTGCAGTGCGTCCTGCTCACAGTGTTCAGCTAGATCCGTTCCTGCTATTTACATTTAGTGCAGTGCGTCCTGCTCACAGTGTTCAGCTAGATCCGTTCCTGCTATTTACATTTAGTGCAGTGCGTCCTGCTCACAGTGTTCAGCTAGATCCGTTCCTGCTATTTACATTTAGTGCAGTGCGTCCTGCTCACAGTGTTCAGCTAGATCCGTTCCTGTTATCTTCTAGACTATTTACATTTAGTGCAGTGCGTCCTGCTCACAGTGTTCAGCTAGATCCGTTCCTGCTATTTACATTTAGTGCAGTGCGTCCTGCTCACAGTGTTCAGCTAGATCCGTTCCTGTTATTTACATTTAGTGCAGTGCGTCCTGCTCACAGTGTTCAGCTAGATCCGTTCCTGCTATTTACATTTAGTGCAGTGCGTCCTGCTCACAGTGTTCAGCTAGATCCGTTCCTGCTATTTACATTTAGTGCAGTGCGTCCTGCTCACAGTGTTCAGCTAGATCCGTTCCTGTTATCTTCCTACTGACAGGCAGGCTTGTCTGGTTACAGTATATAAAGCTACCTGAAGAAAATTACAGGTGTTCTATTTGATCCTATTAGTACCACGGTCAGGCAGCTAGACTATTTACATTTAGTACAGTGCATCCTGCTCACAGTGTTCAGCTAGATCCGTTCCTGTTATCTTCCTACTGACAGGCAGGCTTGTCTGGTTACAGTATATAAAGCTACCTGAAGAAAATTACAGGTGTTCTATTTGATCCTATTAGTACCACGGTCAGGCAGCTAGACTATTTACATTTAGTACAGTGCGTCCTGCTCACAGTGTACAGCTAGATCCGTTCCTGTTATCTTCCTACTGACAGGCAGGCTTGTCTGGTTACAGTATATAAAGCTACCTGAAGAAAATTACAGGTGTTCTATTTGATCCTATTAGTACCACGGTCAGGCAGCTAGACTATTTACATTTAGTACAGTGCGTCCTGCTCACAGTGTTCAGCTAGATCCGTTCCTGTTATCTTCCTACTGACAGGCAGGCTTGTCTGGTTACAGTATATAAAGCTACTTGAAGAAAATTACAGGTGTTCTATCCCAGCTTAGTGCAGCTACAGGCCATTAGTATGTCTGGAAGGCCAAGAAGGAGAGGCAGACAGTCACAAGCCAATAAGAGAGGGCAAGCAGGCTCTGTGTCTAGTGCTGGTCGTGGAGACGGTGCATCCTCATCAGCACGTGGCCATGGGACACGCTTGGCCTTTTTTTCGGCAGCTGGCCGTGTTGAGCCGCAACATGCGGAAGACTTGGTCGAGTGGATGACCAAGCCGTCCTCATCCTCCTCATCCTCTCTCACCCATGCCCAGGGTGCTTTGTCTGGCAAAGCAGCGGCCTCTTCCCTCAGCTCAATGTCATCAGTGACTCCTTCCCTAGCTCCACCATGTCCTCATGAGGATTCCCTCGAACTGTTTGACCACAGTGTTGGGTACATGCTCCAGGAGGATGCCCAGCGTTTGGAAGGCTCTGATGACAATACTGAGCTCGATGAAGGCAGTAACATGAGCACGGACAGAGGGGGTGCCCAAGAAGGACAGCAATCTGGCAGTCATGCTCCCCCTGCTGCAGCATACTGCCAGGTTTGCTCCAGTGATGAGGAGGGAGGGGATGATGAGGTCACTGACTCAACGTGGGTGCCTGATAGGAGAGAGGAGGAGGAGGAGGAGGAGGAGGAGGAGGAGGCGGCGGCACATCACCAACGAGGCAGGATGCCCTCCAGGGGCCAGCCTAAGGGCAGCACATTGACTGCATCACACCCCAAAGCTCCACATGTGCAGGGCGCTGCAGTCTCTGCGCGTTATTCAAAAAGTTCTTTGGTGTGGGCCTTTTTTGAGACGAGTGCATCAGATCGCACCGCTGCTATTTGCAACATATGTCTCAAGCGTATCTCGCGTGGCCAAAACATCTCCCGCTTGGGTACCACATGCTTGACCAGACATATGTTGACCTGCCATGCAGTTCGTTGGCAAGCGTATCTAAAAGACCCACACCAAAGAACAAAGAGGATCTCTCCTTGCTCCTCATCAGCTGAGATTTCCAACCCCACTAGACCTTCAGTCCTCTCTGAGACCTGCAGTGAGAGGAATGAAGGTGTAGAATTAGGTGTGTCACAGCCAAGTACTTGTGGGCAATCTGCTTTTGGTACACCGACGTCAGATTGTACCAGGCAAATTTCCCTGCCCCAGCTGCTGCACCGCCGAAAGAAGTTTGCTCCCAGCCATCCACATGCCCAGCGGTTGAATGCTAGCTTGGCAAAATTGCTAGCACTTCAACTGCTGCCTTTTCAGTTGGTAGACTCTGCCCCCTTCCGTGAGTTTGTGGAATGTGCGGTTCCTCAGTGGCAGGTACCCAAACGCCACTTTTTCTCACGGAAGGCGATTCCGGCTCTCTACCGGCATGTGGAAGGCAATGTCCATGCCTCGCTGGACAGGGCGGTCAGCGGTAAGGTGCATATTACCGCTGACTCATGGTCCAGCAGGCATGGACAGGGACGTTACCTAAGTTTCACGGCGCATTGGGTGACTCTGCTGGCAGCTGGGAAGGATGCAGGACAAGGTGCAGTAGTGTTGGAGGTTGTTCCGCCACCACGCCTCCAAAATGCTGATTGTGACACACCTCTCTCCTCCACCCCCTCCTCTTCTTCTTCCTCCATGGCCTCTTCCTCGGAACCAGCGGTGCTCCGTAGGCGTTCAAGGGGCTACGCAAGTACGCAGGCCAAAAGATGCCATGCGGTGCTTGAGCTGGTGTGCTTGGGGGACAGGAGCCACACTGGGGCAGAGGTTTTGTCAGCTCTGCAGGGGCAGGTTCAGAGGTGGTTGACGCCACGCCAACTTAAGGCAGGAATGGTGGTTTGCGACAATGGCACCAACCTCCTCTCTGCCCTCCGACAGGGACAAATGACCCATGTGCCCTGTTTGGCTCACGTCCTTAACTTGGTGGTGCAGCGGTTCTTGGAGGAGGAGCCTGGCACTCAGCATCAGCAGCAGTCTTTAAGGGATCAGTCCCAAGAAACACATGGACTTGTACGTGGCTGGGAGGAGGTGGCTGCGGACCATGTCGTTCTTAGTGACCCAGAGGACTCCGGACCGAATGCCTCAGCAAACCTACGCTGCATGGCCTCCCTGATCCTGCAAAGCCTGCGTAAGGATCCTCGTATTCGTGGTATCAAGGAGAAGGACCAATACTGGCTGGCAACCCTCCTTGATCCACGTTACAAGGGTAAGGTTGCGGACCTTATCTTGCCATCGCAGAGGGAGCAGAGGATGAAACATCTTTGGGAGGCCTTGCAGAAAGGTCTGTGCAACGCGTTCCCAGAGACTGGGAGGTTACAAACTCCTGTTTCTGGACAACGTGTTGCTGAGGCTTCGGTCAGTCAAAGAAGGAGCGGTGGAGAAGGTGGCCGTCTGATCGATGCGTTCAGACAATTTTTTGGTCCGCAGCCCCAAGGTATGATCGGTTCCAGCAACCATCGCCAGCGTCTGTTTTATATGGTGCAGGAATACCTAGGGGCAAGATCAGACTTGGACACCTTTCCCACCGAAAATCCTCTGGGTTACTGGGTCTTGAGGATGGATCACTGGCCAGAGCTTGCACAGTATGCAATTGAGCTACTGGCCTGTCCTGCATCCAGCGTTCTTTCGGAACGCACATTCAGTGCTGCTGGAGGCGTGGTAACCGATCACAGGGTGCGTCTGTCCACCGACTCGGTCGATCGGCTGACCTTCATAAAAATGAATGAGTCTTGGATCACCACCAGCTACCAAGCACCTGATGCTGATGTAACCGAATAATTTTTTTTGAAATCTCAGATCCCTTCAAAGACTGCCTATGCTGATGCTGAGTGACTATCCCTGAGTAATTATCCTCTTCCTCCTCAATCATCACGCTGATAGCTTGTAAGAACATTTTTGGTTCTGGGCGCCACCACCAGTGCCTAAGGCCCAATTTTTCAGCCCCTGTTTAACAGGGGCGTGTAATTACAATTTTTGATGTAATACTTTGCAGCAGGGCTCGTTCCTGCATTCCAACTAGAGTGTCTGTGAGGGGTTGCAGTGTTGTGGCACCAGCACCAGTGCCTAAGGCCCAATTTTTCTGCCCCTGTCTAACAGGGGCGTGTAATTACAATTTTTGATGCAATACTTTGCAGCAGGGCTCGTTCCTGCGTTCCAACTAGAGTGTCTGTGAGGGGTTGCAGTGTTGTGGCACCAGCACCAGTGCCTAAGGCCCAATTTTTCTGCCCCTGTCTAACAGGGGCGTGTAATTACAATTTTTGAAGCAATACTTTGCAGCAGGGCTCGTTCCTGCGTTCCAACTAGAGTGTCTGTGAGGGGTTGCAGTGTTGTGGCACCAGCACCAGTGCCTAAGGCCCAATTTTTCTGCCCCTGTCTAACAGGGGCGTGTAATTACAATTTTTGAAGCAATACTTTGCAGCAGGGCTCATTCCTGCGTTCCAACTAGAGTGTCTGTGAGGGGTTGCAGTGTTGTGGCACCAGCACCAGTGCCTAAGGCCTAATTTTTCAGCTCCTGTTCAACAGGGGCATGTAATTACAATTCTTGATCTAATATTTCACAGCAGGGCCCTGTGAGGGCTTACAGTGTTGTGGCCACAGCAATACCTAAGGCCCAAATTTCTGCTGAGTATATAGGGCAGGACCCTACTTTCAAACATCTAACTTACAAATGACTCCTACTTGCAAACGGAAGGAGACAACAGGAAGTGAGATGAAATCTACCCCTAGGAAGGGAAATTCTCTCCTGTAAGAGTTAATATGGGAAAACAATTTCTCCTTTCCACTGATGCTTTCCAATCCTTGTTCCACAAAAAAAACCAAATTTTCAAAAAACATTTTTCATTGGGACAAAAAAGTGAGGTGAAATCTTCTGAAGAGGAGGAAAGACAGCAAAACAAATGTCACAGGGGTGATAACCCTTCCCTATGTTTTCCAAAAAGCTTAGAAAAGATTTTTTGGCTGGAGCTAAACACGTTAAAAATGTTCAAAATTACAAACAGATTCTACTTAACAACAAACCTACAGTCCCTGTCTTGTTTGCACTGCTGTTCAGAGTATATAGGGCCTGGTGGCCCCACACCTTTCCTTATTTTAATTTGGGTGCGGGGTTCCCCTTAATATCCATACAAGACCCAAAGGGCCTGGTAATGGACTGGGGGGTACCCATGCCGTTTGTCTCACTGATTTTCATCCATATTGCCATGACCCGACATGACATTAAACCCGCAAGCAGTTTTAAATGAGATTTTTTCCTTTAAAAATGACATTTGGTGCAGGGACTGTTCTAAACATGGGAAACACGCGTCACTTTACAGGCATACTATAGACACCCCCCAGGTACGATATTTAAAGGAATATTTCACTTTTTTTTTTTACTTTAAGCATCATTAAAATCACTGCTCCCGAAAAAACGGCCGTTTTTAAAAGTTTTTTTTGCATTGATACATGTCCCCTGGGGTAGGACCCGGGTCCCCAAACCCTTTTTAGGACAATACCATGCAAATTAGCCTTTAAAATGAGCACTTTTGATTTCGAACGTTCGAGTCCCATAGACGTCAATGGGGTTCTAACGTTCGTGCGAACTTTCGGTCCGTTCGCGGGTTCTGGTGCGAACCGAACCGGGGGGTGTTCGGCTCATCCCTAATTAGCACACAGATATTTGATGGCAGAACTAGAAATAGGAAACATTGCTCGGAAGTGGGGTACAATTGTCTATTTTAGCAGAGTTCCAAGATGTATATTTTTTATTGCCCTTTGTCAAGCTGCAATACTTTACCTGTTTGGTACAAGCTTCACAGATGTAGCCTCCCCCTATAGTATACACTGGAGCACCTGTGTGCCCCCCCTAATAAAAATGGTGTTCTTGTGTCCCACACTAGTGCTCCAGTGTCCAGATGTGAAAACAGCTGCTCAGTGTCCTCTCCTTACACACAATCTAGTTTGCATTTCATTCTAGTAACAAACCCATCTACACAAACAAATATTTGGCATCCAAGTAGGCCCCCAAAAATGTGTGAAAATGCATATGGCCTAAACAATGGTGTTCTAGAGGCCGAAAGAAAAATGTTTGATACGAACGAATAATGTGCCCATGAACATTAAAGTTGACCTTTTTAAACGTTACAACTAATAAAAGCATATGGAGCAGAACGAACGTAATAAAGACAGAAAGAATAGGAACACAGCACAACTACTTACTTTTTTGCAGCACTCTCCGGATCTTTTGGTACTGCTCTGGCTCTCTCAACTTCAGGTCCGAGCACTGCTTCCTGAGCTGATCTTTAGACCTTCGTACCCCGAAATTCCGCTCTAGACTCCTGACCACTTTCGCCATGATCTTGGCCTTTCGGATGTTCGGGTTGGGGTAAGGCCCATATTTTCCGTCATAGTCGGACTTCCTCATGATGTCGACCATCTCCAACATCTCCCCAAACGACATATTTGTGGCCTTAAAACGTCTCCTTCTGGATCGGGACGTGCCTGGATCCGCCCTTTCCTCCTCCTCCTCCTCGTTGCTACAATTAGCCCGCACCTGCTGTATGTCCGCCATCATGCTCTTCCCCCACTGTGCCGAACGAAAAGGGGCAGGGAATACACTAGAAAGAACGTCAGGGGCGGGCGGAGTTACACGCATGCGCAGTGTGTATAAAGCGTAACACGCGTGCGTATTACGTTTGATCTGTGAGCGGAGGAAGGAGCATTGGACGCGCCGATCGTAAGAACGAAGGTAAGAGACAAACTTCTAGATTGAGGCCTATATTGTAACATTATTAGGAGAGTTTTGTGTGACATTAGGCTTTGTCTTGTGTTGTGTCTTGCAGTGAACATGGATATCTTAAGGAAAGATAATGACTTCATTTCAGTATTCATAGAGATGCTAAGGGAGCTGCCCTGTCTGTGGGAGATTAAACACTCCCATTACAAGAACCAAGCAAAGAGGAAGACAGCACTGGAGCAATTGTGTGAAATTGTGAAGCAGGTGATCCCCACGGCAGACATCACTTATTTAAAGATTTTCATTGGTGGCCTGAGGAGCACATATCTGAGGGAGCGCAATAAAGTCCTTGATTTGCAGAGATACGGAGCAGCAGGTGACATCTATGTCCCCAGGATGTTGTACTAGGACAGGCTGCACTTTCTGGCAGGCCAGACTGAACCCAGGCCATCCCTCTCCAGTCTTCCTTCCACGCTTCCTTCCCCCCCAGCTGAGGCTTCTGACGCCCAACCTGGGCCTTCCAGGCCACATGTGGAGGAGCCCAGATTGAGCCAGGTATAGCATTCCTCTAAATATTTCTGCTTGTCCAATCAATGATGTGAACTATATGTTAGTTGGGAGTACTAATTAAGGATTGTGATTGATGATGCAAAACATTACAACTATGTCCCTTTTTCATACACAGGGAAGTCTCAGCCAGGAGGTGGCCGGGCCGAGCCGGCTGGCTGATATCAAGGTCCCTCCACCCCCCCTGAAAACAGAAAGTGGCAGTAGGACGAGTGCCCTAGAGGAGGCGGCTATCAGATTCTTTTGGAGGGCTACAGAGGTCCTGGGAGCACCACACACCAGGCAGGAGAACATTGCTGCATTCATAGCCTATAAAATGCAGAGGATGGAGGAGGGCCAAAAAGCCATGTGTGAGGCCCTCATATCGGAGGCTCTGGAGAAAGGTATGAGGGGCCAAATTACACCTCACACACAGCTTTGGGATGGTCCTCCTCCTCCTCCTGCAGGTCCTACTCCTCCTCCAGGTCCTACTCCTCCTCCTGCCACATCTCCAACAGCACAGCCACAGCCGGGAATGAAGCGTGAAAGGAAGACCAGACAGTGAGGATCCTGGATCCAGTCTGTTGGGCAAAAAAATGCAGCCTCTTGTACCACAGCCTGCAGACACACATGTCATCTGCTGCTATCCAAGTCTCTGTGAATCCCGGACCAGACTGCCCTCCCTTACATATGGACTCCTCAGGCCACCAATTTTGATGTTGAAGAATTGATGTCTGCCGTGGGGGTCCCAGGCTTCGCTAATTTCTCTTGTTGATCCAGTGTTGCCTCCCTCTTTGTTTGGTTCTGATCCCTTAATAAAGGATTTTTGTTTTGAATTATACTCTCCTATGTGTTTTGCTTCAAAAAGGACAGTTTGTTTGTGAGGATTCAGGTACATTTCAAATATACAATGTGAAATGAACAAGGGACACCAACAACAAACAATCTCCTTGAGATTAAATAATAAAAGATATCAATGGTGTTGGGGTAACTTGACACACAAAACACACCCAAAAATATTCTGGAGTAAAAATAAAAATAACATTGAACAAAGATCAGCCTTGGAAAAAAATCCAAACATTAAAGAAAAAAAAAGGCTTAAAATCCAAAATAAAAAAAAATTAAAAAATATAAAACTGTCAGATGTGACAACTAATAACAATATATTCAGGGAATCCCACTAAAAAAACACAAATAAAAGTTTGTGAGAAGTGTGTGTGAATATGAGCAGCAAAACTACTTAATTCTTGTCACATTATAAAGAAGAAGAGAGTGCGCTGTATTAAACCATTTTTAACATTGCAGCGTGACGAAAGTGCTGTATCCATTGCGAACGCTAAGTTTACCAGAACGAGCTGTCCCGTGTCGGAATTTCTTCTGAGCATGAGTGGCACTTTGTGCGTCGGAACAGGCCACACACGGTCAGAATTGACGCGATCGGATTTTGTTGTCGGAAAATTTTATCTCCTGCTGTCCAACTTTGTGTGTCGGAAAATCCGATGGAAAATGTCCGATGGCGCCCACACACGTTTGGAATTTCCGACAACACGCTCCGATCGGACATTGTCCATCGGAAAATCCGACCGTGTGTACGGGGCATTACAGTGGCTATAGTTTGATAATTACTTATTATAATGGACTAAATGAAAAGAAGCATCAGAGTGGGAGAGTTTACTTCCTCTTTAATTTGAATGTCAAAATCTGACATTCTTTTTAGCAAGCATGGGCACGTCCTCTGGACTATAGAGGAAAGGGGCCTTCTTGCTTGTTATTAGCACTCAGTTCAAAAGCCTGCATCTATGATGCTATGGGGGTATTAGTGTATATGGAATGGGCAGCTTGCACACCTGGAAAGGCACCATCAGTGCAGAAAGATATATTCAGGTTTTAGAGCAGCATATGCTCCCATCTAGATGACGTCTTTTTCAGGGAAGGCCTTATATGTTTCAGCATAAACCACATACTGCATCTATTACAACAGCACGGCTTCATCCGAGTCCGGGTGCTTAACTGGCCTGCCTGCAGTCCAGACCTTTCACCAACTGACAATATTTGGCACATCTTTGAAACAAAAAAGACAACAAAGAAGATCCAGGACTGTTGAGCAGTTAGAATCCTATATCAGGCAAGAATGGGACAACATTCCTCTCCCAAAACTCCAGCAACTGGTATCCTCAGTTCCCAGACATTTACAGAGTGTTGTATAGGAGAGGTGCTACACCGTGGTCCCAACTTTTTTGAGATGTGTTGCTACTACCAATATCATAATGACCTTATATTTTTCTTAAAATGGTATATTTCTCAATTTAAAGTGGTTGTATACCCAAATTATTAACTTTTACCTACAGGTAAGCCTATAATAAGGCTTACCTGTAGGTAAAATGAATATCTCCGCAACCAGACGCTGCCAGACCTTGCCGGGAAGAAAACTCCCGGCTCCGGCCACTCACAGCGAAGACACGCTGAGGGCAAAATGTCAGCTCCCTCGGCGTGGACCGGGTGAGATACCGACGCCTTGTTCTAAGGTAAGTATTTCATAATGAGCTAGTATACACTGCATACTAGCTCATTATGCCCTTGCCTTACAGGTTTTTTGTTTGTAATTTTTTTTTTTTTATTCCGGCAGGTATACAACCGCTTTAAACATTTGATGCTTTCTATTTTCTATTGTGAATAAAATATAGGTTTATGAGATTTCAAATCATTGCATTGTTTTTTTTATTTTTTTGTAGATTTTTACACAGCATCCCAGCTTTTTAAGAATTGGGGTTGTAGATCTAAAGTGTAAAACTGTTGCTTTCCTTCCATATACTGGATACCCTGACGCTCCCCCAGACCTGATTAGCACAGCGACTTTTGCATTATATTTGAACTCCAATAATATTGTTGCTTTTTAATTGCCTATTACCCAGGCACTAAGTGCCATTACCCCCGACTCCATTAATAATACATGATAAAAAGTTTATTTTGCCATAAACATTGACCTTGTTTAATAATTGAGCACTGGATTCTCATAATGTTGCCTACAAACATGAAGTGTCTCAGTCTTAGCTCCCCATATTTTCGTGTCTTGGCTGTCTTGTATTTATGTCTGCACTTTCAGGGTTTTACGTTCGCCTTTATTTCTATGCAACGGCTTTTAGTTCAGGGCTGAGCAACAGCATCTGGGAACAACGTCAACGCTAAGAGCCTGGCATAAGAGAAGCATGGAGGCTGTCATTACTTTCTGGCTTCAATCATTTGTATCACTGACCCAATAAGCATGCTGATAGGAGTTTAGAAGCTACGGTCAGCATGCATAACCACCAGTGGGGTATCATCTTCAGGATATCAGTGGTAGTCCCCATATTTCATATTTAAAGCACTATATTTTTTCACGTGTTTAACCACTTTAGCCCCGGAAGATTTGGCTGCTCAATGAGCAGGCGATTTTTTGCGATACGGCACTGCGCCGCTTTAACTGACAATTGCGCGGTCGTGCAACGCTGCACCCAAACAAAATTGATGTCCTTTCTTTCCCACAAATAGAGCTTTCTTTTGGTGGGATTTGATCACCTCTGCGTTTTTTATTTTTTACGCCATAAAGAAAAGAAAAGCGCCAATTTTGAAAAAAACACAATATCTTTTACTTGTTGCTATAATAGCATAATCCCACATTTTTTTCAAAAAAAATAATTTTTTTCCTCAGTTTAGGCTGATATGTATTCTTCTACATATTATTGGTAAAGAAAATCACAATAAGCGTATATTAATTGGTTTGCGCAAACGTTATAGCGTCTACAAAATATTGGATAGATTTATGGCATTTTTATTATTATTATTTTTTTACTAGTAATGGCGGCGATCTGCGATTTTTATTGGGACTGCGATATTGCGGCGGACAAATTGGACACTTTTGACACATTTTTGGGACCATTGACAATTATACAGCGATCAGTGCTATAAAAATGCTGTATGATTACTGTATAAATGTCATTTGCAGGGAAGGGATTAACACTAGGGGGCGATCTAAGGGTTAACTGTGTTTTCTCACTGTGTTCTAACTGTAGGGGGAGGGGACTGTCTAGGAGGAGAGAGAAAGATCGGTGTTCATACTTAGTATCTACTCCCCTGAAAGAACCTGGGATTTGTGTGTTTACACACACAGATCCCGGTTCTCGCTCTGTCACTCGCATCGGCTCCGGGCACACGCTGCGGGCGGCGCGCGCCCCTAGTGGCCAAAAGGAAAAGCGACGTAAGGTAACATTGATTTGCCCAGCCGAACCAACCTGCCGCAGTAAAACTGCAGCTGCTGGTCCAGAAGTGGTTAAATTAGAACTCCAAGCATGCAGCCTAAAACAGTTGAAATATATTGATGCAAACATTTTTTCTGCCAAAGGGTGTGTGACTCTGTTTAGCTAGTTCTGTGATTCTCAGACCTCTCCCATGTTACATAACCAAGCAGACGTCACTACTACAGTATTTCCTGCTTCAGCTTTTCAGCCTTCTATGTCACCCCCCTGAAGGGCTTGCATGCCATTTCTGTAGACTTGGCAGCTGTACGAGGGCCCCCTGGGAGTTAGGGGTCCCTTTATATTAGATGAGGGCAATGCAGATGCTAGGATCTTGGTTGATCACTGCCTGACTCTGGTTGGATATTAGACCATGAGAGATTTTAGGATGTCAAAAAGGCCACTCTTTGCTTGTATGTGTCTATTTATCTTTAAAAAAAAAAAAATATATATATATATATATATATATATATATATATATATATATATATATATATATATATGTGAATACAATTTTAGACTTGGGCACTAGTTGAATTGGGTCCCATATACATTTTCTTGCATGGGGTCTTTTAATGACTATATCCACCACTGCCCCTCTACCCCCTATCTACTATACCTATTTGACAACAATTTGGTATCCTAAGGAGCAAACATGGGACTTCAGTCCCCTCAGTGCTGCCCCCCTCCTCAACAACACTGCTATCTTTAAAGGTCTGGTGTGTGTGCTTAAATTTAAGGGTTCTGCATGGCCCCAAAGACCAGACAGAGCCTTTAGGCACATCTGTACATGCACCAAACCTTTAAAGATGGGGTCGTTCTTCAGAACCTGCCAGAGTCCTGCAGCATATCTGCGCACGTGTGGAGATTCACATGCACGTGCTGAGCCATCTTCACACCCACGTATGTGCCAAAGGTCCCGAAGGATGGGTAGGGTTCTTCAGCACATTTGCTTGTAGGCAGGGCCTAGGCCCAAAGTACATAATCAGGGAGATTCCACACACAGTTCTTGTGGTGAATCAGTATGACCCTGTAATGCTGCTGAGAAGAGCTTCACGTTGATGGTCCAGATACTGATATGTTTCCTCACAAGTAGACAATATCCCTGAGCTGACCCTACTCACCAGGAACCATTTCCTGCACAATGCACTCTACTAACTAGCGGAGTCTTCCGTCCTTGACCTACCACTTGCTCCAAGCATGCCCAAATAATGTAGATATCCTATCATATACAGTTCCACACCAAGATGGCCACTGGGGTCCCTAAGGGGACAATTCCCCCAACAGATTCCACTCCACCTGTAATGATGACACAGTGCCACCCAATAGACAGAGGGAAACCTACACCTCTCTGAATGTGCATGTGTAGAATGTAATGTCATTCTCGCCTAAGTGCTGCTCTGCAGCCAACAAAAATTGAAAATGATCCAAGTGTGGGAGAGAAAGAGTTGGAGTAGGATGTAAACAAATTAGTTTTTTGGGATTAAGGTCCCCTTTGCGAAGTTGTAAAGCCGAACAAAGAAATAATCATATCAGCTGCCTGTTATTTCAGGTAGGAATGGCTGGATCACAAGACTGACCCAACAGAATAAACAATAGAGGGTAGCTAATGTTTGACCATTCTTCCAGAAGCGCATTTGTGAGGTCAGGCACTGATGTTGGACAAGAAGGCCTGGCTCGCAGTCTTCGCTCTACTTCATCTCAAAGGTGTTCTATCGGGTTGAGGTCAGGCCAGTCAACTTCCTTCACCTCAAACTCACTCATCTATGTCTTTATGGCCCTTGCTTTGTGTACTGGTCCAAATCATTTGGTGAAGGGGGGGTTATAGTGTGGGGTTGTTTTTCAGGGGTTGGGCTTGGCCCATTTAGTTACAGTAAAGGGAACTCTTAAGGCGTCAGCATACCAACACATTTTGGACAATTTAATGCTCCCAACTTTGTGGGAACAGTTTGGGGATGGCCCCTTCCTGTTCCAACATGACTGCACACCAGTGAACAAAGCAAGGTCCATAAAGACATGGATGAGTAAATCTGGGATGGAGGAACTTAACTGGCCTACACAGAGTCCTGACCTCCACTCTGTAGAATACCTTTGGGATGAATTAGAGCGAAGACTACAAGCCAGGCCTTCTCGCCCACATCAGTGCCTGACCTCACAAATGCGCTTCTGGAAGAATGGTCAAACATTCCCATAGACACACTCCTAAACCTTGTGGACAGCCTTCCCAGAAGAGTTGAAGCTGTTATAGCTGCAAAGGGTGGGCCAACTCAATTTTGAACCCTACAGGCTAACACTGAGATGCCATTAAAGTTCATGTGCGTGTAAAGGCAGGTGTCACAATACTTTTGACAATATAGTGTATGATGGCTCTTACCAAGGCACATGGTGGTCCCCACTGACACTCAGCCTCCCTTTCCAACAAAGAGGGTGGAAACGTAGCCAGTAGCTGTCATGTTGTGGGCACTTGTCCCTTTAGTGACAGCTGGTATTAGTGGGAACTGGAACACCTGTCACCCAGATAAGGATCCAAACCCTTCACACTGATTTGACTGCTGTCCGTGTCTCCATTGGAGAGATTCCTCCCCCAGTGACACAAATGGAAATGAGGGTATATCTCCCATAGAGAGCAAAAAAACCTAACAGAGGCTCCAACTTTTCTTATGATTTTGTCTTTTTGTACTTTAAAAGCTGACACGCAATCTGATTATATGTTGCCTTCCCTGGTTCCTCCTTACCCCCTCCCCCCTCATCGACATGTTAATAAAATTTTAAATAAACCTTTCTATTTTTCACTAAATACTTTATTTTAGACCCAGGGACATTATCACTGAGTTTTTGTCCTTCTCTATGCAATACAGGCAGATCATGGCTTAAGAATTGATAATTATTTCAATAAAATAAATTATTGGTTAAGTCTAACACCTGGTCTGAATTACTTCAGGAAGAGAAATTGAGAGTATACTTCTACAGTAAATGGACAATGAAGTGTAAACCTTCATGTTAACCTTCTGGGTAATGTAGAGTAATGCCCCGTACACACGATCGGACATTGATCGGACATTCAGACAACAAAATCCATTGATTTTTTTCCTACGGATGTTGGCTCAAACTTGTCTTGCATACACACGGTCACACAAAGTTGTCGGAAAATCCAATCATTCTGAACGCGGTGACGTAAAACACGTATGTCGAGCTATAAACGGGGCAGTAGCCAATAGCTTTCGTCTCTTAATTTATTCTGAGCATGCGTGGCACTTTGTGCATCAGATTTGTGTACACACGATCGGAATTTCCGACAACGGATTTTGTTGTCGGAAAATTTAATAGCAAGCTCTCAAACTTTGTGTGTCGGAAATTCCTATGGAAAATGTGTGATGGAGCCCACACATGGTCGGAATTTCCGACAACAAGGTCCTATTACACATTTTCCATCGGAAAATCCTATCGTGTGTACAGGGCATTAGAAATAAAGGGAAGGAAGAGCAGCCAGCTCAGGAGTGGAGGCAATGGTGGACCGTGACGGAGGTTCTGTCAGGGGGGTAAACTAGTTGCTGTATGGTATGCTCCTCTAGGGGGAAAGGACCCTATATTGGGGCCTGCTGCATAACAGAACCCTCCTAAGGACTGGGCCTGGAACCACGGTGTGCAAAGCCTTTTGCAGTATACAGCAGCTTCCCTCCTTGCCTTTGGGCTGAACAAGTAAAGTGTATCGTGTAAGGTGTGTAAATGAGCTGATGGAGAGACTCTGCACTCAATGTAGTATCACCAAATGTCTCTGTCGTCAGTGGCAAGTGAAAAGACGTTATCCTTCCAGTGTAGAGCCCAGTGAAGTAAGTTGGCCTCCGGCCATGGAGGTTGTTAACTGAAGAAAGCAATAAAGAGAGCTCACAGTGTGCAGTGAAATCAGAGTAAGTGGTTTAACTCAGGGCTTTTTTTCTCAGAGAATAGGTACAGGTTCTCCCTTTTGGAGTCACCCCTTATCTCCACCCCTACCCACCTTCGAGCACCATCCCTTGGGTCCACCCCCTACCCACCTCCCAGCAACGTCCCTTTTAGAGACTAAGGAACCAAGTATCATTTTGAGGTGCTAATTAATTTGTATGGAATTTGATAATGATAACAAGAAAAACAGTAAAATAGATCCCCTGCAGCCAGCAACCATAGACCCCATCTGCAACAATAGATCCTCCTGCAACAATAGATCCCCGGCAAGAACAGATCCATCCCCGCAACAATAGTTTGCTTCCTGCAACAACAGACCCCCCCCCCCCTCCAGCAACAATAGATCCCTTCCTGCAACAACAGATCCCCCCAGCAACAATAGACACCACCACAACAAAATACCCACCAGTGACAATAGATCCCCCAGCAGCCTGCATCAATAGACCCTCCAGCACTCAATGTCATTACATACATGCAGTGCTGGAGGTGCCAGAACTGCGTTTCCCCACGTTCCCGCTGAAAAAAAGCCCTGGTTTAAGTACAGGAGAGGAGCCTGTATATCTCTGAAAAAGATAAGGTTGATGTTCAGCTTTAACAAATTTTTTTCCTCATTCAAGATCTGGTGCAAATACTTTATGCAGAGAAACAACCCAAACCAGATATGTACATCAACAAAAGTGTTAAAACGGGCATTTTCTGTGAAACCAACAGTAAACTATTGATTTCCACCTTTATTAATAGGTCCCATTATCCTATCATTTGTTAAGACACAATGCAAGGCCCAGCTGCGATGTGACCTATGATGTAAGCGGTGAGTGCGGAGAATTTACATGAATTTTGCATCCAAGCTTATTTGTCTATAAAGCCCATACTGAGATCGATATAAGATAGTGATAATGCAGCTCTTTGGAAATGTCACTAAAGGTCATGACGGTCTTTTACTTGTGAATAATGGATAATAAATTCTAGACACAACAACAACATTACATACTGCCATCACTGCCGTGCATTGGAGTAGTCTTATGCACATAGCACACAAGTCAACCTCTGGGACGCAACAGAATACTTTTATCATTGTAAATTTTAGACATACACAAAAAATTTTTATTTCTTTGTATGGTTTTGGAAATAGGAGGGAAGGATTTGTCTCAAATGTCGCTTTGTACAAAGGACATGTTGGCAATGTAAAGGAGGCTATGATCAGTCAGGTGTTGATGCCAAACTATGCAATTCTCCGCTCTTCTTCTTGGATAGGGCAACCACACATCTGCTGTTGAGTTACACTCTCCACCATATTGTGATCAGCAGCAAATCCTGGCCTGAGCCCCACTCTCGACATCCCATAAGTCTTAATATTCATGAATAAAGGAATTCCCACATATAAAATGCATTTTATGCATTCACCAAGATTTCCGTGACATCTGATATCACATTTGACGCACTTTGACACAGAACACCACACACAGGAGTAGACATTATATAGCTGTCATTTCTGCGCAGAACACAAGCACATCTTTTAAGGCCATCCTCCCTTAACCTCCTCTCCTCCTTGGGAGTACCACAGTATTGGGACCACTTCCCTACATATACTAAGTCCACAGCTGTAAGCTTCCTTCACCATGTCACAGGACCTGCAGCTGAGGGTCGGGGGGGGGGGATCAAGGTGCCTTCTATAGTATACCAGTCTTTTCCCAGTTCTCCTCTATGGCTCTGCCCAGCTGAGCATGCTCCCAGATGGCACATACTTCCCCGGGCTTCCACCGCTACTCACTCATGCTGTTCCACCTTGCCTGGGACTTCAGCTCTGCAAAGGGCCCTTTGGTTCACCCCTGCAGGAGACTACATCTTAGCAGCTCTGGAATGTTTGGCTCTCATACCCTATCTTAGCTTGGCACACTGGCATTTATATGGGCACTTACTACACCCATGACATCACTAGGAGGAGGTATTTTTCTAAAAGAGGAGCAAACACCTAACTATACAACTTTCCCATCCCCATGCTATAATGGGAACAAAGCCATGTAGCGACAGGCAAGTTAACTGCACCTACCAACAGGCAGGTGCCAGTAATGTCATTTATACTTTTCATTCAAAATTACTGTGTAGTGAGGGTTAACTTGCTGTGGTTTGTCTGCAATTTGGCATGTTGATTTTCCCATAGCTGGGGTATTTAAGCAGGAAGGGATTGGATTTAGCATCAATCTCTGGAGAGTTATGCCGCGTACACACGGTCGGAATTTCTGACAACAAATGTTCGATGGGAGCCTGTTGTCGGAAATTCCGACCGTGTGTAGGCTCCACCGGACATTTTCCGTCAGAATTTCCGACAAACAAAAGTTGAGATCTGGATCCTAAATTTTCCGACAACAAAATCTGTTGTCGTAAATTCCAATCGTGTGTACACAATTCTGACGCACAAAATTCCGCGCATGCTCGGAATCAAGCAGAAGAGCCGCACTGGACTATTGAACTTAATTTTTCTCGGCTTGTCGTACGTGTTGTACGTCACCGCGTTCTTGGCGATCAGTATTTCCAAAAACATTTGTGTGACCGTGTGTATGCAAGACAAGTTTGAACCAACATCCGTCAGAAAGAAAACATGGATTTTGTTGTCGGAATGTGAATCGTGTGTACGTGGCCTTAATGGTTGGAGTTTGGTTTTGGAAGTGAGAAGGACCATACACGGAGAGATGTAGTGTTACACTGTAAGTCACCCCTTCTAAACGTGAGAAAATGACCATTGATTGGAAATGATTCCAAGCTAAAAATATGAGACACCACAGCATAGCCCAAATCCTGCCTAACGGGAATTATGTTCATGGAAAGACCTATTGCATCGCTATTTGATTGATGAAAAAATGTTTGATGAAGGACTTGTATGTGTATGCCAATTTTATTCAGTAAACAGAGTTGATGGTTTAGTGATTTGCCTGGTATGATTTAATGAGGTCCAAGATGCCGGACTGTCCTGGCAAATCAGGGAGTGTTCGCATCTATGTTCTCTGAAACTTTGCTCTCTCCTCCTATCATATCCTACAAGTCAGATTCATATATTTACACAATTTATACATTTTTTCATTTCAGGTAGAGTAAGGGAAGGTTATAACCCCTCTCAGGTTTTTTTGTCATCTGTGTCCCAGTGGGGAGATTCCCCTTCACTTCCTGTCCCATAGCCAAAACAGGAAGTGAAAGGAAATCCCCCAAAGCAAGGAAATGCCTTCTTGTCAATAGAACTAGTGTTCCCATTGGAAGAGTTCCCCTCTCCTACTATTCTAAGGACAATCAAAGATTTGGACTTTCCTTTCACTCTTGGTGATAACAATAAACAGAACAATTAGAGAGGATATCTATCGACCGCGTGTGTAGGGCTGAGATGACCTTTTGTAGCAACCGTTTAGCCAAAAAAGAGTTTGAAGCAACCGTGGTGATAAAATTGATTATCGCCCGCGAGAGTCGCTTTTGGTTGACTCTTTTCGTGCAGAGTCAAGCTCCCTGCGCATTTTTGCTTGCAGGCTTGACTCTCGGTGACTCTCCCTAAAGGGGACAGAGACAGCAATAGAAACCATTCTATCCAAAAGTAAAAAAATAAATAAAATTGCTTTTAGTTATACTTTAATGCATGTGTTATATTTCTGCCTGGAGTTCAGCTTTAAGATAGCTTTTCTTGCTTGTCAACACCTTTTTTTATGCAATGTTAACCTTAAAAAGTATTTTGTTTCTCCAAAACATTAATTTTGATGTTCTCTCATTGACAACAATATCACATGAGCGAGGCACTGACGCTTATAAGAGCAAACAGTCTCTCGCAGTTTATTAAACAATTCATGTCTGACATCATCCGAGGACGTTCTGCAGCGACAGAAAATACTTGCAGAAAATTTGAATTAATTTTACAATTTTCTGGGCTTTTTGCATCCTTTTTATAGAAGAGCTTTTTAGTAATACATGGCTGCTTAATGTCTGCAATAAAAGCCTATTGCTCGATGATGGCTGTACACTTTATATAAACATGATGTGTTTAGCTGAACATTTAACAGAGACATTTCCATTTATTAACACCCCTTGATGGAGAAGATGACCTCCTTATTACTGTTAACGTGTCTCCCTACAGTAAGTCTACACTCTACAATGGAGAGTTTTAAGCGAGGTTAAACAATCAACACTTTATTAAAGTTAAATGTAGCGGTACCGCCAGATGGGACCCACTGAGTGGATGATGATAACTTGAGTTTTCCCCAACTTGTACAGAGGCTGCCAGCACACCAGAGCACAGTCCAAAGCACACTTGTAGGCTGGGCCAGGCGTTTGGGACCCGGAGTGGAGAGAAGGCACACGGAGATCATTGAATGCAATAAAGTATATTAACACAAAAGTTCCAATGTTGTGGTAACAGGATCTCTGTTGCATGGCCAAGTCCGTCACAGCAGTACTTTATAGAAGGTCTTGAAACACAGCCTTAGGCCCCTTTAAGATGGAGCGGAGTCCGTCAAGTGGATACGCCTGCACAGCAGGGGACCTGTCTCTTGATATTTAAGAGATGGAGGACCTAACAGCAGTTCTCAAAGATATGATCTGTGACCAAAAATAATGGTCTTGTTGGAACAACTTTAAGTTCTCCTCTAGATACCAACAATTACTAATTGGCTAGAGACATTGGGTCGATGTCCTGGCTTCTGGCCTTGTAACAAATCAGGATTGGGTTGGAATGATAGGCTGGGAAATGTTCCCTACATTGTTTTGTTTTTTTTCCTCCCCCATTATTGGAGGTTCTCCTTGGGAAGAAAGCCACGTACCTCTTTCTTTTTCTTCTCAATTCTCTCCTTATTTCCTTCCATTCTGAAGTATCCCCTCGGACACCCAATGCTTGCCTTGTCTCTGTGTTTAAAAGCTAGAAAATTACCTGTGTAGCACCCTCTACATATGTAGGTGCTAGAGTAGGATTTTTGTTCTGCAGTGTAGGTAGATTTAGGCAGGCCTGGCTGGAAGCCAGGCCTGTTTGTTTTGTTTTGTGTGGGCAGGAAATGGCTCAGAGTTTAACAGATGGTGACTCACAGGCAGTGTCACTGAGACCTCCCTCTTTCTTCTAGAGGATTCTAGAAGGAGAGAAGGAGAGGTGAGGTGCAGCTGCCTGGGGTGTTCTAAGGCGCCCTAACCAATCCCCAACCTGGATTGGCAGGGGGCAGGCCTCCTTAAATACCAAGAGTCAGCCCAGCTGGAGAGGAGTTGGCGGGTGGAAGAACTGGAGATGGGATACTGGGCTGTCGGGGCCTTTGAGGGAGCTCCCCAGTCTGGGGGGAGTGACCTTGGGCCTGGGCTCGTGTGCAGGATGGAGCCCTTCAGGAAAGCGTGAAGGTTTTGGACAGGAGGCAGCCAGGAGGAGCAAGAGAGGACAGCAGGCGCTAGTACTGCCGGGCAAGTCTCCAGGAAGGAACCACCGGTTGCAGCCAGGAGGGCTGGTGAGTGACATGTGCAGTCAGGAGGACTGGGGAGGCATACCCGAGAGGACTTGGAGCATGCAGAGATGGGTGCAGAGCCAGTAGTGAGGACTGTAATGTCATGGGCAGTGGAGTAGGGCAGCTGCAACAAGGAGGGCTGGCAGGGCCTGAAGAGGGCTGACTGGGAGCAGTAGTCCATCAGTAGGACAGTTAGCACTAAATACTTTTAATTTCTTGCTACACCATAGGGGTCCGAGGTCCCTGCCTGCAAAAGGCAATTGCTAAGGCCTGGCTGAGCCAGTGTCAGGCCTAACCTTAAATATGTTAGCTGCTCCTGGGAGTTAAGAGTTGTGGAGGAGGAAGGAAGAGGAATAGTCTGCAAGCAAGGAAAGTGGAGGATACTGAAATAGTAACTTGTACAGAGAAGTGTACATAGCTGTCCTACTTGATTGATATACAATCCACCAATTAATTGATATACAATCCACCAATTGATTGATATACAATCCACTGATTGATTGATACACAATTTACCGGGCATCCCATATTTCCCTCACCCCATCCAAGTTAAATTCCCTTCATTGTCTCAAAGTGACTAGGAAGTGAATGTCGGGTTGGGCAGTGTGACAGGTGGGTCACAATACTTAGCAGCCCCTACAAGGGTACCGCTACACCTGTTATTTCACTTACAGTATGCAGTCACTTTCCTTCTATATGAACACTGATTGTCATCTATTTTTCTGGAGATGTTAGTTTGCACTTTGGCCTATGTTGTACATGATGGCTTATGGCCTTAGCAAATGTGAATTTCAATGTGTCTGTTTTGTTATGATACATACCCTTCAAAATAAAGAATTATAAAAAAAAAAGAAAAGAACCTCTACTGGGGAGGGGGATAGCCACCCACCCATACTGGTGGAATCCCTGCTGTCTTGGAGCTCACGCTACTTATCAGCTCCTTTAGCCACCTACTGGGCAACCCCTCCCAGCAAATGGCATATAATAACAATTAGGCTACCTTTTTGATTCTCCCCTCCCTGTGTTCCAGACACCCCTAGAAAGGGTAGTCAAACCTGCAACCTATGAAACCTAGAAAAGCCTAAAAGGATCAATAGCCACTTCAAAGATTGCCGAGAAGCTAAAAAAAAAAGACCTAAACTTGCCTAACATCCTATCAGCCTATCAATGAGGGTGCTACATCAACATACAGTTCAGTTGTTTAGAAAATAAATATGGTCAAAGGTCTTTTTCAAGTCTCAAGTTTTATTCCTCTGCATTAGAAGACTGTGTATATCAGGGTTCCCCAAAGTGATCAATCCAAGATGTCAATAAAAAGTCTGGGGGTCAATAGATTGTCAATAAATGATGGAGGCTTAATTGAGTTGATTATTCTTTTGCGGTCGCTGTAGAGCTCCATGACTATTGGAGCAATGCAAATACTGTTACACTGTATATCAGGGTTGTCCACAGTGGTCAATATCAACCCATAAAGATTGATGGGACTATACAAGAGTAAATAAAATGTTTGGGGGTCAAAAGAGGGTCAGTAAATTTCTGGTGGTCAATAGGTGGTTGATAAATTATGGAAGGTCAATTAAGCTTTTGAGGTCACTGTAGAGCTTCATGACTATTGGAGCAATGAAAATACTGTTCCAGTGTATATCAGGGTTCCCCAAAGTGATCAACAGCACCCCCCCCCCCCCCAAGGGTTGATGAAACTATCCAATGGGTCAACAAAATTTCTTGGGGTCAGTAAATGCCTGGAGCTCAGTAGGTGGCTGATAAATGAGAGAAGGTCAATTGAGTCGATTAGTCTTTTGAGGTCACTGTGGAGGTCCTCAATTATAATAGTGTTTCAATGTATACCAAGGTTGTCCACAGTGGTAAATATTGGGTTGATGTGACTATCCAAAGGGTCAATGTTAAATGTTTGGGGGCCAAAAGATGGTCAGCAAATGTCTGGTGGTCAATAGGTTGTTGATAAATGATGGAAGGTCGATTAGGGTAAATCATCTTTTGAGGTCACTGTAAAGCTCCAAGACTACTGAAGCAATGTTCCAGTGTGCACCTGGGTTGCACACAATGGTCAGTATTATCCCCTAAGGGGTGAGGGACTATCCAATGGGTGGAATAAATGTCTGGGGGTCAATAGGTGGTTAATAAATGATGGAAGGTGATGAATTAGGTGAATTAATCTTTTGTGTTCACTGTAGAGCTTCATGACTTTTCGAGCAATGTAAATACAGTTCGAGTGTATACCAAGGTTCCCCAAAGTGGTCAATACCAACCCCCTTAGGGACCATCCAGGGGGTCAATAAAATGTCTGGGTGTCAAAAGAGGGCCAGCAATTGTCAATAGGCCTCTTACCACTCTTGTACTAGATGTGCTCTTACCAGATGGGGTCAGTGGGCTCTCCAATAGCTTTGCTGTTCAGCTCACACAGCTGCACAGTACCCCAAGACTGTGCAGTTCAGCCTTCAGGTCCCAGCAACCCCACACACCAGCCTTGAGCCCTGTCCCCTGAGATCCAGCTGCTCATCCCGCAGGTACTGGGTGATGTGTCTCTTCTTGGGCTCCATGCACAGGGTATCCAGTTCCTGACTAAATGGCAGCTAAAAGCAATAGGAACTGCTATAGGTAGGAACAGTCCCAGGCTATAGCAATAGACAATACGGTCTTCTCCTTCTCTCATCTCTCTCCCTTGCGCTATGAGTATGGTGCTAGGAAGAGAGAAATGCTCTGCAGTGGGAGAAACATTTTGCCTGGGCAGTTTAAAGGGGCCATGGGCCGGCACCGCTCACATATAATTTTATAAGATTGTTGTAGCAATGAATGGTCTGCCAAAAGGGTCTTGTTAAATAAGTGAAGCGTTTTTATTGAACCTATATTGTAGTTTCCCTTTAAAATAATTTTTCATACTAATCACTTGAGAAACCTGATATATTGTTTTTTGGGACCCTAATCCTCCTAGGGGTATAAAAGTGAGCCCACTAATTTAATTGCCGTCCTGGGCCTACTTGTGTACTGACAAAAAAAAAAAAAAATCTCATTAACTCGGTAGCACAGCCCCAGCGTGTTATAACATTCCTAGCCTGATAAGTGGAAATTCTATTCAGTGTCACTTTGATTTTAATAAGGTCCCCACTATAATTCTTGGATCGAAATGTGGCCAAATGTAATCACAGCTCTCTGTCTTCTCCGACAATATCTGGTATAAAAAGGGAATAATTATGTGTTTTTCCCTAAAGAGCTGATGTTGCTTTAACTTTCTCACCTTTATGGTAAGTGTATCTGACAATGACAGGGACGGCGCATAATGTGCTGAAAATCAAGGTCACAGCTGACATGCCATCGCTCTTTAAGCAATTGAGATACTAGAAGGAGCTTTTAAGTCAATTCTGTTACACTTCATTTTTTGGTGATATGAAAGAATACTCACTAGGGCATTTAAAGAGATTTCACTTTCCAGAATCTAAAAAATATACAAAATGTCAAATTGACAAGCTGAGTTAATTTTGTATGTGTGCTTATTCTTTTTTATTAAAAATCCGCACAAGCTTCAACATTTATGTTTAAATTTATTATATTGATCTACATGAGTGTCTGCTTCAGTTTCCATCTAAAATGGCATGGACAGGCAGATGACACCACTATTTCCACCTTAAAACTGAAATACAGGCAACAGTTAAATCAGGGGTGTCCAACCTGTGGTCCATGGGGCACATGCAGCCCAAGACGGCTATGAATGCGTCCCAACACAAAACCGTAAACTTACTTAAAATCTTGACTTTTTTTTTAAATTGTATCTAAAAATGCGTTTACACTTAGCAAACACACGTGGCCGATATTTTACAGTGTCTCTTTGCTGCACCTTTATAAGTTGTGTCTTCCCAAAAAAAATTGATCCCACTCTTCACAATCACACCTTATTCGGGTCATCAGTTTTCGGCAGCATCTATATTTGTGAGCAACTATTTTCAAGGATGAAGCACAAAAAGGGCAAACTTAGAACCCAAATATCTGATGAGCTCCTTGAGAATTCATTGAGAATTTTTATTTTACTACATCCATCCAACCAGATATTGATGCGTTCGTTGATCAAAAACAATTTCTTCTATCACACTAGTTTTATGTTGCTCTCTTTTACTTTTATAATAAAAAATATTTTAAAAAAATTTAGTTTAATTACTCAGATACATTATCTATATCAGTGATAGCAAACCTTGGCACCCCAGATGTTTAGGAACTACATTTCCCATGATGCTCATGCACTCTGCAGTGTAGATTGAGCATCGTGGGAGATGTAGTTCCAAAACATCTGTAGTGCCAAGGTTCGCCATCACTGATCCATATCGATGATCGTTAACTTGTGATCTGCCCGACTTTTTCTGCTCTTCAGCTATCCTTATTATTGTAGTGTATTTTATGTGTGGTCCAAGACAATTCCTCTTCTTCCAATATGACCCAGAAAAGTCAAAATTTTGAACACCCCATAGCTAAATAAAGAGTTAATATACATATAAGGGAGCAGTTTTACCTGGACTTCTGGGTGATGTCATTGACCGGTTGTGCAGGAGTGTACCAGAAGAAGATCAGCATAGCGTGGTTGGTGGGAGCTGCTCATTGTGCAGCTAAATGACATTTCACTCCCCGATAGCCTCTGGTGAATCCCTGGTAATATCAATTATCACATATGGTCATAATATAATGTGGTCAATAATGTCAGACAGCATCCCTGGCTAGGTTTGTTGGCATTCAGTTGTCAGCCGGGGAACTGTCATTTGTGATGAAAGTCTGGCATAGGAGGATCATCAGCATCGGTCATTGTATTTATGTTGGCTGGTGGAGCATTGTTTACTGTGAATCGATGGAAGATATCATTGATATTGGGTTCACCTCATGCAACATGTTTTTTTTGTTTTTTTCTTTTTACAGAGGATCTTCACCCTGTAAACAAAAAATGAAAAGTCAGCTGCTACAAATACTGTAGCTGCTGACTTAAAAAACACATCCTTACAGTACCTGTCCAGGGATCCAGCAATGTCCTCACCCGACCCGACTCTATGCTGGTCTTTGGGTCCAGGCAACAGCATCTTAACTGTGGGCAGCCGGCTGTGACATCTTGCAGCTTCACAGCTGGCTGCCCACTGTACATGTGCGAGCTATGCTGTGCCCTGTGAATAGTGAATAGTGAATAGTCACCATTGGGGATTTATTTAAGATATTGCCAACATATGGGACTGTTATAATATGCCCGAGATATAACTGCTGTGATTTTTGTGTTATTATTTCTAGTTACGTTACTATTTGCAGTTGTGTATATATATGCAAGCCTCAGGCCTGACTTATGGTCTTTGATTAAGGAGATTTAACTTGCATGTGTTGTATGGTATTTATATTTGCAATACACTACTTCCGGGTGTTTTCTAATGCTTGATATGGCTACGGATCCAACACAGGAATTTAGCACATGATATATGGTTTAATAAATGCACTATAGGTAACACAGCCTCTGGCCTCACTACTAGATGCTGTAAGACCACATCATTTTCTGTGCGACACCTGAGTGTTTGTCATATACCTGCAGCATAAATCCAGCTGCACATATTCATCTGCTGAAGTGACATCCTTAATATAAGGGGAAAACTTCTCTCTATGTGTGCAATATTCCATAAACCACGTTCATTGAGTCGCTTAACTTTAGGCTGTCCCTGTTTAAAACTTAGAGGTAGCGCCGTCATACCCATTCTCTATAATTTGTTATGCTGTGCCCCGTGAATGGTCCCACAGTCTCCATGGGCCTGTGATATGTCTCAAGAGACTGCAGGGAGAAATGGTCAAGGGGCAGGAAAAGCGGAATTTCACCTTTTGGGTGACATTCCATTATAATAAAATAATTTTACTATGATATCTGAGTGATTATTTACTTTGTCCTTTTTTTTGTAAACGAGTAACAATGGGTACCATGGACACATTCACACAGGGTGAAAGGATATCTGGGGGCCATCTTATTTTAACAGGGACATTCAGTTTTTGTTACGTCTCTCCCCCCACAGACCTCCACATATATCAGCCCAGATATGTGGCTATGAGACTTTTGTCCCAATCTCCCATGTGGTATGGTATGGTTCACGAGGAAGGGTACCCCACACTCGCTGCTCTTCCCTTTCCTTCCCAGACAGGCTGCATGCCTCGATAAGGGTCTGGTATTGATGTTTGAGGGGATCTTACATTCTTATATTTATTTTTTTTTTTTTGCATGGGGTCCCCTTTAAAAATCCATACCAGAGCCTTATCTTCGATAAGGCTCTGGTATGGATTTTTAGGCTGACCCCACATCTTTACTAGTTTTTGTTCATGTAGTCTCCCAAAAAATCCTGTCTAGGATAAGAGTCTGGTATGAATTTTAAAAATAAGCGCACACCATTGTTTTTTCTTTTGCAGGGCATGTGGCCTAGTATGTTTTAGGAGGGGAGGGGGGGCCAAATGTTTACTGCCCCCTCTTTTCCTAGCCACCCAGGTTAGATGCCCGGATAAGGGTCAGATGTAATTATTGAGGAGAACCCCGCAGAAAAAAAAAAAACCCTTTCCCCCTCAAAATCCATAACAGCCCCTCATCATAGATTGGGGTCTTGTATGCATTTTTAAAGGGCACTCTATGCAAACCCCCCCCCCCCCCCCAAAAAAGGGTGTACACCTTCCCCCCTTTGTTACTCCAAATCAAATTAGCTTGCTTCGCTTGTTACTGCTCAGCAGTAGAGCTTAAGTGAAGGTACAAGGGGCATGCAAATTGATTCAAGGGCAAGCAATTTGACCTAGCTGGATTAGTAATTAATTTTTTTTAGTGTACTTGAATTTGCTTAAGCTTGTGGAGGGTGGGATCCCAATGGAGTAAGAATCCCTGACTCTGTAACATCAGTGACCTAATGATTGAAATAGCATAAAATGCTACTACCTAATTAAGTGCTATCCTAATAAGAAAGAATAAATCTTCTTTATTTGAGCAGTTATGCCACACATGGGGTGTTCCTGACAAGTGTAGGCTTCCTGTTGGGGCTGTTGCTACTCTTCTCCATATTAAATTGGTATTGAATTTATACAATTTTTTTTTACCAGTTCACTATTACATTGACCATATTGTAGCATCACATTTATATACAGTAAGTGGCTCATCTAGGCAAAGTTTACTATTGAAACCTATATAGGTTTGAAATAGGATGATTATGCCTCTTCTAACTTTTCTAGAAGAAATAGATGAAAAATGTGTTCTATGTATAGGCTTTCATATTGTTCCTGTGTTAGCTAAGCTTTAGAAATGTGTATATCAGCCTTTTAATCCAGGGTTCTGTGAAACCATAGGGTTCCTCCAGAAGCTGATAAGGGTTCCTTAGCATTTAGCCATTTCTTCCTCTTAGATAGGTAACCAGAGACACCAATGATCTTTTTTAGCTATCTGTAAGGGTGGTATTGTTCCCATTGACTACAAATGTAAGGAGCATTTTTCTCTTTAACCATAATGCTAATGTTCCAAGAGCTGTAAATATGGTACTTATTATGAGTGATTCCCCGAGACCTGAAAGTTATTTTAAGGGTTCCGACCCTTTAAAAAGGTTTAGAAAGGGTGGTATATTCTTATCATTTGTTCAATACCTTACCGCTGTTCCCAGTCCTTTTCATGTCATCTTCAACATCATCCAGCTATTTCACCCTTAGTTTTTCCACTTCATCAGAATTTGAATTTCTCAATCTCAGTAACCAATTCTGGTTGACTGTACAGAATGGACTGCCAGTTGTTCCTATTTCTGTGGAGAAGCCACAGAAATAGGTCAGACACTGCACAGGGTGAGCTTAAATTTAAGGCAAGTCTTTTCTTGAGGTTAAACATACCATGATGTAGTGATGGGGCTTAAATGGTCTCTAAGGAATGGTGGCAGTGGAAAGGTTATCAGTAGGGACACCCATGCTAGAAAGATCTCAGACAATGCTCCAGACAAACAAAGAACATTCTGATTCTCAGTTGCTGGGCTTGGGACTAGACTCCATCATATAAAGTATGTAATTGCTGCAAAAACTTAAATTCAGAAGTCCATGGCTAAATTAAGTTTGGGCATAGTAGTGGGGTACAATAATTATTTAGGTTTTCACCTGCATTATGAGATAATCAATCAATTTATTCATTTGGAAATTTTGATACATGATAGCATCCTGCCTTCAAAGTTAAGTCCACCCAGAAACTGGAGTTTACTTGGGTTGTGATAGTTCTTAAGCTGTCATGTCACCTGACTTAACTATGTGTTTAACTCAGGGAGTGCTACCTCAACCCATATATTAACAGAAGCAAGTGAAATGTACAGTCGGCATAAGCTGGAGATAAATAATACATCTCTAGCACTATCTCTTAGCAACCCTATTAAACACTATTATGCCACCAAACATTCACATGAAACTAATTGCTACCACTAATACTTCTCATAATGCATTTTAGCAGGAAATGTATTAGCACGTTGACAGGTAGTGCTTACTTTTAGTGGCTTTCTATCTTTCAATCAATAACCTCAGCTGTATCTCACTCCCTATCATGTCTGAAAAACATCTGTGATTTATGGTGTGCTGAGTACTATGCTCTGTGGACTCTGGTGTTGCTCCCACCATCATTATCCGTAGTGATGGAATCCATGATGGTAGGGTAAAGGTCCCAATTAATAATGTACACTGGACCAGATGTACAGCAGCCAGAAGACATATGTTACAACTATTACAGTCTTACTTACCGATCCTTACTGACACTAATCAAGCAAGATATGAAAAAGCATTTACTGTACTACAAGGAGAAGGATCATTAGGGTGGACAGAATTTCATTCCCCTATGTGTAATATTAATACAATCTATGGATACAGTTTCATAAAAGTATTTCCCTCCCTCCCCCCTTTCCTTCCTTCCCTTCATTTCTTCTTCCCCTTGTTTCCTTCCTTCCCTTCCTTCCTTCTTACCAGTACAGGAACGGACCCTTTATAATTGCCTCTCCCTCCTTTTTTTCCTTCTTTTAAGTACAGCAATGTACAGCCTATGCAACTACTTTCCTTCCTCCTTTCCTTTCCTTCCTTCCTTCCCCTGCCTCCTTTTCTTAGGAGGGTGGGTAGAATTTTACTCCCCTCTGCGTAATATGAACACAATCTGTGGATAGCGTTTCATAAAAGTCTTTTCCTTCCTTTCCTTCTTTCCCTTCCTCCTTTCCTTCCTTCTTCCCCTTCTTCCCTTTTTCCCCTACTTCCTTCCAGTACAGGAATGGAGCTTATACAGCTGCCTCTCTCCCTATTTTCATTCCTTCCTTACAAGAAATTAGTCTATGTAACTGTTTTCCCTCCTCTTTCCTACCTTCATTCCTTCTCTCCTTCCTTCCATCCCCTCCCTGCCTCCTTTTCTTAGGAGGGTGGATACAATTTTACTCCCCTCTGTGTAATATTAATACAATCTATGGATACAGTTTCATAAAAGTCTTTTCCTTCTCCCTTCTTTTCCTTCTTTCCCTTTCTCCCTCCTTTCCTTACTTCTTCTTTCTTCTGTCCCTTTGGTCTTTCATCCCTTTCCATCTTTCCAGTACCAGAAAGGAGCCTATACAACTGCCTCTCTCTCTTCCTTTTCTTCCTTCCTTTAAGTACAGGAAAGGAGCCTTTAGAACTTTTATCCTTCCCCCTCCCTGCTCCCTTATTTTCTCCCCCCCTCCCTTCTTTCCTTCCCTCCCTTCATTCTTTAAAATATCTGTAAGGAGCTGTAAGGTGGATATAATACCAGTGCCCCCTTTTAATATTAATACAGCTTATGGATAAAGTTCCTTTCCTTCTCTTCCTTCCACCTATCTCCCTTCCTTCTTTTCCATCCTTCCTTTTCTTCCTTCCTTTCCTTCCATCCTTCTTCCCCCTTTTTCCTTTCTTTCTTCCTTCCACAGAAAGCAGTCGTAATGCCCACATGTGATGCTGAGCCTCCATGATTGAAAGAACTGAAATCCAACAAATGAAAGAGGCAGGTCAGAGACAGAAAATCCAGGGAAGAAAATGTTTTGCAGCCAGGAAATCAGGTGGTGCTCTTTATCTTACTTGCTACAGCTTCTAATGCACACTGTAAGCAGTTAAATCATGGTAAGCAAATCCAGTACAATAGAAAGGCCTGTACAACTGTACAAGACTAAATGGTAGGCTGGAGGTCAGCTTTCACTCATCAATTCTTTGAGAAATAGCTAGTATAAATACTTATAGCACTGAATAGTTATAGTGCCTTAAAAAAGTATTCATACCCCTTGAAATTTTCCACATTTTGTCATGGTACAACCAAAAACATAAATGTATTTTATTGGAATTTATGTGATAGACCAACACAAAGTGGTACATAATTGTGAAGTTGAAGGAAAATGATAAATGGTTTTCAAAATCTTTTACAAATAAATATGTGAAAAGTGTGGCGTGCATTTGTGTTCAATCCCCTTTACTCTGATACCCCTAACTAAAATCTAGTGGAACCAATTGCCTTCAGAAGTCACCTAATTAGTAAATAGAGTCCACCCGTGTGCAATTTAATCTCAATATAAATACAGCTGTTCTGTGAAGCCCTCAGAGGTTTGTTAGAAAACCTTAGCGAACAAACAGCATCATGACGGCCAAGGAACACACCAGACAGGTCAGGGATAATGTTATGGAGAAGTTTAAAGCAGGGTTAGTCTTTAAAAAAATATTTCAAGCTTTGAACATCTCACAGAGCACTGTTCAATTCATCATTCAAAAATGGAAAGAGTATGGCACAACTGCAAACCTACCAAGACATGGCCGTCCACCTAAACTGACAGGCTGGGCAAAGAGAGCATTCATCAGAGAAGCAGCCAAGAGGTCCATGGTAACTCTGGAGGAGCTGCAGAGATCCACAGCTCAGGTGGGAGAATCTGTCCACAGAACAACTATTAATTGTGCACTCCACAAATCTGGACTTTATGGAAGAGTGGCAAGAAGGAAGCCATTGTTTAAAGAAAGTCATAAGAAGTCCCGTTTGCAATTTGCGAGAAGCCATGTGGGGGACGCAGCAAACATGTGGAAGAAGGTGCTCTGGTCAGATGAGACTAAAATGTAACTTTTTGGCCTAAAAGCAAAACACTATGTGGGGAGGAAAACTAACACTGCACATCACTCTGAACACACAATCCCCACGATTGGTGGTGGCAGCATCATGTTGTGGGGATGCTTTTCTTCAGCAGGGACAGGGAAGCTGGTCAGAGGTGATGGGAAGATGGATGGAGCCAAATACAGGGCAATCTTAGAAGAAAACCTGTCTGCAAAAGACTTGAGACTGGGGCGGAGGTTCACCTTCCAGCAGAACTATGACCCTAAACATACAGACAGAGCTACAATGGAATGGATTAGATCAAAGCATATTCATGTGTTAGAATGGTCCAGTCAAAGTCCGGACCTAAATGCAATTGAGAATCTGTGGCAAGACTTGAAAATTGTTGTTCACAGCAACTCTCCATCCAATCTGACAAAGCTTGAGCTATTTTGCAAAGAAGAATGGGCAAAAATGTCACTCTCTATATGTGCAAAGCTGGTAGAGACATACCCGGAAAGACTTGCAGCTGTAATTGCAGTGAAAGGTGGTTGTACAAAGTATTGACTTGTATTGGGGCTGAATACAAATGCACACCACACTTTTCACATATTTATTTGTAAAAAAAATAAATAAAACCATTTATCATTTTGCTTCCACTTCACAATTATGTGCCACTTGGTTGGTCTATCACATAAAATCATAATAAAATATATTTATGTTTTTGGTTTTAACATGACATAATGTGGAAAATGTCAAGGGGTATGAATACTTTTTCAAGGCACTGTACCTATGGGATGTAGCTGAAAGCAAAATGGTAAGCAAATTAGAATGTTTGTAACTAACAAGGGAGAAACATTTGAAAAGGACTCTCACAGCCTAATGTTGCATAGTCATCATCATATGCTTAGTTTCCTTCTTTATAGTTAGTCTGGTTGAAAAAAGAAACAAGCCCATCTAGTTCAACCGATAAAAATAGGAAAACAAAAAAAAAAAATTAATTTACAATCCTATATACACAATTCCATACCACAGCTGATCCAGAGGAAGGCAAATCTCTTTTCCTCCAGACGTAAAGAGTGCCCCCTTGTCCTCCGTGATGACCTTAAAGTGAATAATTCAACACCAAGTTCACTATATGGACCACTTATTTATTTATACATGTTGACCATATCCCCCCTTAATCTCCTCTTCTTAGGAGAGAATAAATTCAGTTCCTCTAATCTTTCCTCATAGCTGAGCTCCTCCATGCCTCTTATCAGTTTGGTTGGTCTTCTCTGCACTTCCTCCAGTTCCCTGATATCCTTTTTATGAACTGGTGCCCAAAACTGAACTGCATATTCCAGATGAGTTCTTACTAATAATTTGTACAGGGGCAAAATTATCTCTCTCTCTGCTGTTCATGCCTCTCTTATGCAAGAAAGGACTTTGCTTCCTTTGGAAAACTGCAGCTTGGCATTACATGCTATTATTAAGTAAGGATGTGCTCAGTAGGGATGGGCGAACGGTTCGGCCCAAGCATAAGTTCGGGCCGAGGTTTTGTTGTTCGATCATTCGGCAAACAGCCAAACGGGTTGTTCGACCGTTTGTTCGGCCCCCCGAACGGACCACAATGCATTGAGGCGCTGAATGCATTGCAAGCCCTGATTGGCTGAAGCAGTGAAAGCTTCAGCCAATCAGGGCACAGAGCACTGTCAGAGTCGTGATTGGACAATCATGGTTCATTCCTGCCCCAAAGTATAAAAGTATTCTTTCAATGGCAGCCATTTTCAGTGTGATTTCGGCGTGGAGAGAGATAGAACAGTGCTCTGTTCAGTGCTATTAGTTAGTTAGTGTGCTATGCTGTGCTATTTTGCTTCAATTGTCAGTGTAGAATATTAGTTTAGTGTCAGTCTAGGGATAGTGTGAGTGTAGTGAGGAGGACCATCATTCAGCTTTGCATAGTGTGCAGCTAGAGTAGGGACAGCTTAGATAGTTTCACTGTAGTGTAGTGAGACCGTGTCATTCATACATTCATTAGTGTAGAGTAGGGACAGCTCATATAGTTTCAGTGTAGCGTAGTGAGATCGTGTCAGTAATCTTTACATTAGTGTATAGCTAGAGTAGGGACAGTTTAGATAGCATTAGTGGATAGCGTCATTGTAGTGACGGTTGAACACTGTCTGTTTGATTGTGTTACTGCCAGTTTAACGCCAATTACTTCTGTGTGCGTTACTGCCAGTTTAACGCCATATCATTTTGTGTGCGTTACTGCCAGTTTAATGCCATATAGTTTTGTGCATTGCTGCCAGTTTAACGCCATTTACTTCTGTGTATGTTACTGCCAGTTTAACGCCATATCGTTTTGTGTGCATTACTGCCAGTTTAACACCATATAGTTTTGCGTGCATTACTACCAGTTTAACGCCATATAGTTCTGTGTGCATTACTGCCAGTTTAACGTCATATCGTTTTGCGTGCATTACTGCCAGTTTAACGTCATGTAGTTCCATGTGCATTACTGCCAGTTTAACGCCATATCGTTTTTTGTGCGTTACTGCCAGTTTAACTCCAAATAATTTGCGTGCGTTACTGCCAGTTTAACGCCATTTACTTCTGTGTGCGTTACAAATTATAACGACATATAATTTGGTGTGCGTTACTGCGAGTTTAATGCCATATAGTTCTGTGTGCATTACTGCCAGTTTAACGCCATATCATTTTGTGTGCATTACTGCCAGTTTAATGCCATATAGTTTTGTGCATTACTGCCAGTTTAACGCCATTTACTTCTGTGTATGTTACTGCCAGTTTAACGCCATATCGTTTTGTGTGCATTACTGCCAGTTTAACGTCATATAGTTCCATGTGCATTACTGCCAGTTTAAAGCTATATAGTTCTGTGTGCATTACTGCCAGTTTAACGCCATTTACTTCTGTGTGCGTTACTGCCAGTTTAACGCCATATCGTTTTGTGTGTGTTACTGCCAGTTTAACTCCAAATAATTTTGCGTGCGTTACTGCCAGTTTAACGCCATTTACTTCTGTGTGCATTACTGCCAGTTTAACGACATATAGTTTGGCGTGCGTTACTGCCAGTTTAATGCCATATAATTCTGTGTGCGTTACTGCCAGTTTAATGCCATATAGTTCTGTGTGCGTTACTGCCAGTTTAACGCCATATCGTTTTGCGTGCCTTACTGCTAAAGTTACTACTTTATATGAACAGACGATCTGTCACTTCTCCCCTCAGAGACCCGGGATCTCTGTGTTTACACACAGAGGTCCCGGTTCTCGCCGTTTTACGAGCGACCGCGGGAGCCTGGCGGTCATCGAGACCGCTGGGCACTCGCACCGGTTCCTGGGGCGAGCAGGGGGCGCGCGCCCCTAGTGGCCGCCTCAGGAACCGACGTAACATGATGGTGATTCACGCAGCCGAGCCATGTTGCAGCGGCTGGTCGGCAAGCAGTTAAAGCGCATCTACTTACAGATTTCAACTTCTTCTTTACATTTGCTTATAAGTACCGCTCCCTCCCTTCCAATAATGTCTGGGAGGACAACAAGGAGAGGCAGACGTTCCCTTGGCACTGTAAGGGGGCCAGCAACAAAAGTGTCCACAGGCAAAGGTGAACGTGGTGGTCATTCCTCAGGCAGGGCATCATTTCCTCTGTTTAGTGAGTTTGCCCGTGCTATCCAGCCACAGCATGCAGAGGAGGTGGTGGACTGGCTTACTAAACCTTCCTCATCCTCCTCATCCGCTGTCACACAAGCAGAGACAAGTGTGCAGTCCCCTGCAGTTGCCAAAGTAGATAAACCTGCCTCCTTGTCCACATCTATTCCTGCCATAGCCCCAACATCAGCCATTGAGGAGTCAGCCACCTTCTCCTTGATGATGCCCAGCTTTTACTGGATTCAGATGTTGGTTCTGAAGTTGAGGATGACAGGAACATGAGCCTAGAGAGAAGGAGGAACACTGGTAGACAAATTGACATTCATGTTCCCCAAGCCGCAGCATATTCCCAACTATAGATGTTAAACTAACAGGTCGATAGTTAATTGGTAAAGACAGTTAATTGGTAAAGACTTTGCTCTCTTTTTAATTATAGGCACTATGTTGGCCTTACACCAATCCAGTGGTACTATTCCAGTCATTAAAGAGTCCCTAAAAATTAGAAACAATGGCTTTGAAATGACAGAGCTCAATTCTTTTAGGATCCGTGGGTGTATGCCATCTGGTCCAGGTACTTTATGCACCCTTATTCTGGCTAAATATTTCTGGACCATATACTGTACATTTTGAGCCATTGTGGATCATTTGGAGCTGTGTCAGTATTATACCCATTATGGCCATGAGCTCCCCCCATGCTCCTTTGTGCACACAGAGCTGAAGAAGTGATTTAATAAATTTGCCTTCTCTTTGTCCCCAGTCACCCACTCTAGATTATTTTGTAAACGGCCTACATGCTCAGACCTGACCTTTTTACTATAACTATATTTGAAGAATGTTTGGGGGGTTTTCCTACAATTTTTTGCAATCTATTGTTCATTTAAAATGTTTGCAGCCTTGATTTCCTTTTTACATATTCTGTTATATTCTTTGTAACATTTAAACAATGATAGTGTTCCTTCATTTTTATATTTTTTTAAAATGCTGTTTTCTTATTATTCATAGCTTTTTTAACTTTGGCTGTGAGCCAAATATGTTTTATTTCTAGCCTTTTAAACGTATTGCCCATGGGAATACTGCATATTTTGCAGTGTGTTCACATACAAAATTGTCTTTTAATAGGAGTATACATTTTTGCCCTTTAACTGTTCCTGCTGTGCCATTACTTTAGTCAATTTCTGGGTAGTTAAACTCCCCCATTGTTATCACCCTCCCAGCCCTTGCAGCCCTTTTTATTTGTGCACGGAAATGAGTCTCCACCTCCTCACTAACACTGGGAGGTCTATAACAAACTCCAATAATAACCTTTGTAGTACGCATACCCATGTGCAGTTCCACCCATAATGCTTCAGCCTCATCATAGTCTCCATCAACTAGGTCCTCATTTACACTCACTTTGAGATCACTTCTCACATAGAGACAGACACCACCACCCCTCCATTTTACCCTGTCTTTCCGAAAGAGAGCATAGCCAGAAATATTAAAAGCCCAGCCATGTGAAGAATGATGCCAAGATTCACCAATACCATTTAAATAATAGTTCTCTTTGTGCACCAAAGCTTCCAACTTACCTATTTTGCTTGACAGACTTCTGGCTTTAGTGAACAAACACTTGAATTCATTGTCACATTTTGCACACATATTGTGCTTTTTTTAAATTTTAGTACCAATAGTACCATTTCTTATGGTTGTTTGTAACATGGGAACCTTCTTATCATCTGCCATAGCCCTCCCCATCTTTCCCCATTCCACCCACCATTAGGGACTGCCCTATTATAATCTAATTCACCCTCCCCCCTCAATCCTAGTTTAAATACTCCTCTAACCTTCCCATAAACCTCTCCACCAGGGCCATCTTAATAAGATAAGGGGCCCCTGGACAAAGTAATGCACAAGGGCCCCTACCAAGGAGAAGGTGACCTGCGGAGCGCAATGCGTGTGGTGGTAAGGAGTGGGTGTGGCTAAATAATGCTACATTTTGGGCATGGCTTTTTAGTCTGTTTAGAAAAAACACACACTGTCCCGTCCTCTAACAGAGGACAGTTTGGATAGGGTGGTATAGTGGCAGGTTAGGGTAGTATGGGGCGGTATAGTGGCAGGTTAGTGTAGTATGGGGCGGTATAGTAGAAAGTTTGGGTAGTATAGGGCAGTATAGTGGCAGGTTTGGATAGTATAGGGAAGTACAGTGGCAGGTTTGGATAGTATAGGGAAGTACAGTGGTAGGTTTGGATAGTATAGGGTAGTACAGTGGTAGGTTTGGATAGTATAGGGCAGTACAGGGGTAGGTTTGGATAGTATAGGGCAGTACAGTGGTAGGTTTGTATAGTATAGGGTAGTACAGTGGTAGGTTTGGCTAGTATAGGGCAGTACAGTGGTAGGTTTGGATAGTATAGGGCAGTACAGTGGTAGGTTTGGATAGTATAGGGCAGTACAGAGGTAGGTTTGGATAGTATGGGCCAGTACAGAGGTAGGTCTGGATAGTACAGGGCTGTACATTGGAAGGTTTGGATAGTAAAGAGCGGTACAGTGGAAGGTTTGGATAGTATAGGGTAGTACAGTGGTAGGTTTGGATAGTATAGGGCAGTACAGAGGTAGGTTTGGATAGTATAGGGCAGTACAGAGGTAGGTTTGGATAGTACAGGGCAGTACATTGGAAGATTTGGATAGTAAAGGGCGGTACAGTGGAAGGTTTGGATAGTATAGGGCGGTACAGTGGAAGGTTTGGATAGTATAGGGCAGTACAGTGGTGGATCTGTATAGTATAGGGAGGTACAGTGGTAGGTTTGGATGGTATAGGGAGGTACAGTGGTAGGTCTGGATAGTATAGGGAGGTATAGTGGTAGATCTGTATGGTATAGAGAGTTATAGTGGTAGGTCTGGATAGTATAGGGAGGTATAGTGGTAGGTCTGGATAGTATAGGGAGGTATAGTGGTAGGTCTGGATAGTACAGGGAGGTATAGTGGTAGGTCTGGGTAGTATAGGGCGGTATAGTGGTAGGTCTGGTTATTATAGGGCGGTATAGTGGTAGGTCTGGGTAGTATAGGACGGTATAGTGGTAGGTCTGTATAGTATAGGGCGGTATAGTGGTGGGTCTGGGTAGTATACAGTGGCGTATCCAGGGTATGGCATATATGGCAAGTGCCATGGGCGCTTCTGAGTAGCTGGTCAGCAAGGCACTGACTTACCAGGGTCTCTTCTTCCCAGGGCCAGGATTAACGTAGGGGCTATTGAAGCTACAGCTCCAGGCCCCTACCATAATATCGGTCCAGTACAGAGATTCTACACACAATTACCAGCCGGCCGCCAGCCGCTACATTGCCTTGTAGTCTCGCCAGACAGCTGAATTATAGGCCCAAGACAGTGAGCCAGCCCGTGGCGGTGGCAGCTACATACATTGCCTTGCAGAGAACACTGCGCTGCATAGCCTCTGTACTAGTGCGCTGAGGCTGAGCACACTCCTCACCTTGACGTAATGGGAGGCATGACGTCATCCAGAGGCTGGCCCGAGAGGCTGGTGGGAAAAAAGTGTGTGCGACGCTGGCGCCGCTGCAAGCAAGGAGGAGGAAGCACCGTACAAGTACAAGAACAAGTAAGCTCTGCCTCTGCATGGGGTTGGGGAAGTCGGGCAGATAAGTGCAGCTCAATGTACTGGCTCTGGCTGAAGTGGGTTAACTGCTTGGGAGGGAGGGCAGGTGGGGGGCTGTCAGTGCCTTCTAGGCCTATCACTACCAGTGCTCATTAGTGCAGCTCATCAGTGCCACCTATCAGTGCAACTTATCAGTGCAGCTCATCAGTGCCGCCTATCAGTGCCACCTATCAGTGCAGCTCATCAGTGCCATCTATCAGTGACACCTATTAGTGCAGTGTCACCTATCAGTGCCACCTGTCAGTGCCAGTGTCACCTATCAGTGCCATCTATCAGTGCAGCTCATCAGCGCCACCTGTCCATGCCAGTGTCACCTATTAGTGCCCATCAGTGCAGCTCATCAGTGCCTCCTATCAGTGTTAGTGCTGCCTCATCAGTGCTGTCTTATCAGTGCCCATGACTGCCGCAAATCAGTGCCCATAAGTTCTGCCTATCATTGCTGCCTATCAGTGCTCCTCAGTGCTGCCTATCAGTGCAGCTCATCAGTGCTGCCTATAAGTGCAGCTCATCAGTGCTACCTATCAGTGGAGCTCACCAGTGCTGCCTATCAGTGCAGCTCATCAGTGCTGCCTATCAGTGCAGCTCATCAGTGCTGCCTATCAGTGCCCATCAATGCTGCCTATCAGTGCCCATCAGTGCTGCCTATCAGTGCAGCTCATCAGTGCTGCCTATCAGTGCAGCTCAACAGTGCTGCCTATCAGTGCCCATCAGTGCTGCCTTCAGTGCCCATCAGTGCTGCCTATCAGTGCCCATCGGTGAAGCTCATCAGTGCCAATCCATACTTTGTTAACTGAAAGATTAAAGAGCTTGACTTGTAGTTTTGTTAGCTGTTTTTTGTTAAGGTTATGTGAACGATGGGTTTTTAAATGTTTTGACAGGGGCGCAGTTTCAGTGCTTGCCATAGGCACCATTTTCACTAGATATGCCTCTGCTAGTATAGGGAGGTATAGTGGTAGGTTTGGGTGCTATAGGGAGGTATAGTGGTAGGTCTGGATAGTATAGGGAGGTATAGTGGTAGGTCTGGATAGTATAGGGAGGTATAGTGGTAGGTCTGGGTAGTATAGGGTGAAATATTGGAAGGTTAGTGCAGTATGCAGTGACATGGGCTCAGTCACTTACAGCATTGCTGAATGCAAAGACTACCGGGCTGCTGTGGTCTTTCCTCCTCAGCTTGAGTGATCAAGTCTTTGGGAGGAGTGGAGGAGGCAGCCACACCCCTGGCTCCACCCATGAACTCTGGCTGCCTCGGGAGATATTGAAGATATTAAACGACAGGGGAGTGTTACATGCAGCCTCCCCCGCACCGCTGATGCTCCTGCTGACCCGATCGACTTGACAAAGCAGTACATGTTTACAACTAAGCTGCAAGGGGACAGGGGAAGTGCAAGGGCCGCCTATGCAGCTGGGGCCCCTGGGCAGTGCCCAGGTGTGTCCACTCATTAAGACTGCCCTGCTCTCTACCAGCACAGCAGACCCGCTTCCATTTAGGTGCAAACCATCTTTACCATCTATAGGTTGTACCCCAAAGAAAAGTCAGCCCAGTGTTCTAGAAACCCAAATCCCTCCTTCTTACACCAGGTTTTTAGCCTATGCATTCAGCTCTCTAATCTCCCGCTGTCTTTCCTGTGTTGTGCATGGCACAGGCAATCTTTCAGAGAATATTACCTTGGAGGTCCTTCCCTTCAGCTTGCAGTTCTTTAAATTGATTCTTAAGGAGCATCCACTTTCCATGTATTTTGTCGTTGGTTCAACACAGCTGGGTTATGCCTAGCCCCTACCAGTAATTTATTAACCGGTCCACCACATGCCGAACTCTGGCACCAGGCAGACAGCAAACTATTCGGTTGAGGCAATCCTGGCAACACATTATTCTATCAGTTCCACTGATTATAGAATCCCCTATTACCACCAATTGTCTAGGCTTACTTGCGCTACCCTCATCACCCCTATTAGATGGGCTGCACTCCCGACTGTTAGGAATAGCAGTGACATCTAGGGCTGCCACCTCTGAGCTTGCCACCCCCACATCTTCACCCAACTTCGCAAATCTCTTAGGTTGCTCAAACCCTGGGCTGGCCTTCCCTCTCTGTGAGCCCCTACCACTCCCTCTGACTACAGTAACCCATCTTCCTACCTGATAATCCTGGCTTACCCCTCCAACCTCCACATCAACCCTACTAACCACCTGCTCAGGACCCCTTTCAAGGTTGTCAGTTCTGCTCAGTGTTGCAATTTGTTCCTCCAGATCTCTAATGTGAGTTCTCTTCTTCCCCATCTTTGCTTCCGTCTTTTATACTCCCTTTTCTTCTCTTTCCTTCTTCCTTTCTTTCTTTTTCTTTCCTTCCTTCCTTCTTCCCCTTCAACGCTTTTTCCTTGTATCCCAACTATTTTCCTTTTGTCGCAAGTTTCTTCTAATGGAGACCATTGGATGGGCATTTCAACATAGTGTCATGAACAGTAAACCCACCTTAAGAACTGCCTTGAAGCCATTGCCAAGTGCATGGAGATAGGAAGAGGCCGCAGAAGATCAGCAGCCTGGAGATGCAACAAAAAGATGAAAAAAGGGTGAAAAACAATATTAAAAAAATCATACACAGTGCTTTACATTAATGTTAAACCCCCAGGTCCAATTTCCTCACCAAGACTAACATTGTTAAGCAATTTTTACACCAAGGCAAAAACGTGACTTCACCAAACACAGCTGTATAATCCCATACATCCTCTTGTTTCACCCTCTCTCGGATTTTAATTTGATCAACATCTTACACGAGCCTGTACAAATGAGATGCAAAGCATGGAAAATGCTGCTGAGGTTGAAACCTAATGGAAGAGGCTCTGACGTAAATACTCGGAGGATTTGTTAATGGAAATCCACAGCATTTTCAGCTACTTGCATCAGCCACTGTTTGTACCATAACCAGACCTCCCTTATTACATTAATTTTAATTAATCTCCTTATGCTGACGAAGCGCGTCTGCATCCGTTTTCAGATTCATAACACCCCCCCGCCCACACCCCGCGCCCCCTCCCTTGTGCTCCCCCTCCTCCCTTTCGATCTGATTACATCTAATTTTCTCCCTGTTGCTCTTGCCATGTAGACCTGGAGTTTACAATTACAAATCATCTTGTTAATGCCATTTCAGACAAACGCAAACGCCGCGTCTCATTAATGTATGAATATCATGCTTTTTTTTTTTTTTTTTTGGAGGATGTTTTATTAAATACTATGAGCCATCCGCTTTAACATTTATTAGTTCTTCCTAGCAGAGGTTAAGGTGGAGTTCAGCTAGACGGCGAGATGTAGACATAGATCCCGTTCCTGAATAAAATATACGTTTAGCGCTTCTTCCTGGTGCGGAGATGAAAGAGCCGCAGATGATGGTTAGAGGGAGCGTTAAGAACACACCAGCACTTTATTTATTGTGTGTTAGTTTATATTGATTTTCTAAAGGTTGTTTTTTGGATTTATTGAGTGGTCAGGGAAAAAAAAAGAAATCGTATTCTAGATCTTAGCAGTCAAAAAAAAAAAAATAGACCCAATAGGGCCTCTATATATTTCAAAGGTAAAATAAAAAATAAAATAAAAATAAAATAATGCTGAAGTTTAATCTGCTTATATTTTGCCTTCACTGATTTCTCTTCCTAATCACCATTTAGTGCAGGAATACGGACTTTCATGGCAGGATCACCAGGTATTATTTTAAAACTGAAGTTTAATCCGATTATACGTTGCCTTTCCTGGTTCTTCTTTTCCATGCTAGTGAAAATTAAGAAAAAAAAAACCTTTTTGTTTTGATTGCAAACCTTAGTTTAGACCCAGTGACATCATCACTGAGTCCCTGTGCTTTTCTATGCAATGTGCAATGCAGGCAAATCAATGCAGGCAATGCACTTTTCTATGCAATGTGCAATGCAGGCTGATCATGGCTGGTGGGAGGGTGCTGTACATAGCTTCCTGAAAAGATCACAGCGTCCTGCCTCAGTAAAGGTTATTATACTGTATGTGTAGCGCTACCCCTGGAACCACTTAGTAGACTGTCTGGAGTCCATTCCCCAACAGTTGCCCCGCAGCCGGGCATACGGTCACAGTCACTCTCGGGCTCAATGAACATTTCAGAGGTTTTCTTTTTGGTGATTTTATTTTTGAGTACCTTGGACAGGGTTAGGGAATTGAGTGGGATACTCCAAAGCTATGTACAGTAAAACCTTGGTTTGAGAGTAACTTGGTTTGAGAGCGTTTTGCAAGACAAGAAAAATTTTGAAATAAATTTTGACTTGATATACAAGCGATGTCTTGATATACAAGTAGCATCATGTCACAACCGAGTATAAAAGAGAAGAGAGGCACCTCTAAGTGTAGCAATATGGTTACATTTAATGAAGGTACAACATTTAGCAACTCACATGGTTGATGATTAAAAGAGGCACATCTAAGTATGCAGGCATCTGGGGTAAAGCTGTCCACATAGACCGTCCCCCACATCGCCATCGACGTCATCCCTTCCACGCTGTGCTCCACAAGCTGTTCAATCGCTCCACTGTAAGGTAGTCTTCCTGGTCACGATTGCAGACTGACAGAAGTAAGAGCTGGTGGGGATGGTCTATGTGGACAGCTTTACCCCAGATGCCTGCATACTTAGATGTGCCTCTTTTAATCATCAACCATGTGAATTTCTAAATGTTGTACGTTCATTAAATGTAACCATATTGCTAAACTTAGAGGCACCTCTCTTCTTTTTTATACTCTGTAGCTCCTGCTGGATTTTGCTTCTAATCCCCATTGTGGAGGCCGCCATTTGTGGATGGACATTTTATGGTTACACAACCTATCACATTGCTATAATCCTTTTTATATGGACTTTAAACTGAAGGACTTATGAATAAATGGTTGTGGAACGAATCATTTAAGTTTCCATTATTTCTTATGGGGAAATTCGCTTTGATATACGAGTGCTTTGGATTACAAGCATGGTTCTGGAACTAATTATGCTCGCAATCCAAGGTTTTACTGAACAAATAGGAGGACACTTATCTTCTTTAGAACTATGAGCCTGTAGCAAACCTGGGAATAGTAAAATTCCTCTGGTGGAAAGTTCAAATAAAGTCCTGACACTGGGAATTAAATAGACTAAGCTCTTTAGGACACTGGGCACTATGTCCCCTTTACATAGCTTCCTGAAAAGATAACAGCGTCCTGCCTCAGTACTCCTCCCAAGAGGGCTGGTTCTCTCTCTGATCCCATGGAACAGCACTGGTGCCTAGCAATTGGCCACTTAGGGCTCCAATGCTGCATCTTGGGAGCAAGTGAAAAGAGTCACATTCTTCCCCATACTCAGAAGACCTAAGTATCTCTCTCCACTGAATGGAGTAGCAGAAGAACAAGCAAAAGTTAATATATTGTATGTGTAGCCCTACCCCTGGAGCTGCTTGGTAGACTGTCTGAAGTCCATTCCCCAACAGTTGCCCCCCAGCCAGGCATACGGTCACAGTCACTCTTTGGCTCAATGAACATTTCAGGGGTTTTCTTTTTGGTGTTTTAAGTTTTGAGTAGCTTGGACAGGGTTAGGAAATTGAGTGGGATACTCCAAAGCTATGTACAAATAGGAGGACACTTATCATCTTTAGAACTACGAGCCTGTAGCAAACCTGAGAATAGTAATCTTCCTCTGGTGGAAAGTTCAAGCAAAGTCCTGTCACTGGGAATTAAATAGACTAAGTTCTTCAGGACACTGGGCACTATGTGCCATTTACAAACACAGCTGACACTAACATGCAAGGGATGGCCTCAGCCCACAGTCTCTAGGATCTCTCTACAGTCAGTACTTACAAATGTCCTTGGAAAATTGTTTGCCTCCTTCCAATATTCTTACAATATTTTCACCCTGTGATACCAGACCAGATCCTCAGAAGACAGTCCCTTAGTCAGCTTTCTGCAGCTTGCAGCAAAGCAGGCCTCCAGGTAGACTCAGGCACATGGCAGGATGGCCTAAGGGGGCAATCAGCTTCCCTTAGGCTGTGATCTCCTTCTAAGGAAAAAGACCCCGCTGCTCTCTGTCTCAGAGTATTTATACAGGCGCCCAGCTACCACCTCGGCAACCCTCCCCAGGGATTGCCAGGGCTTTAGCTACTGATTAAACTATTCCTGCCTGTGACAGACCCAATCGGGACAGGGGCTTTTTGAGGGAACTGCAGCCTCTTGCCTACTGACTATGGGCCCTGCCATTTGAGGGGGCTCTAGTCTTTGGGAGGTGTGTGCCGGGGACCTTTGGAGTAGTTTTACTTTGGATTCAAGTTCATGTCTCCCCGAAACACACAGACTCTGAGAACTGGGGGACCCAGATACAGATTTGGGGCCTCTGTGCTTTGTTGGGGCATAGACAGCCCAAACCTGCTTCAACCCCCTCCCAGACACAGAGACTCAAAGTAGATGATTATAATCGGCTCAACACAACCTGATGCTGGGGTCTCCTGCTGTTATGTGTAATTTGTTTATTAGGGTGTTAAGTGTCTTTCTCCCATTGTGTGCCTCCTAAGTGTGAATTCCCATTGTTAATTGAGTCACCTATTGTTTCTGTCTGTTTACGAATCCTACATGATGTGATTAGTCTTGTGGCAACTTTACCTTGTTACCTAACCATTGTGGGATGTTTACCCCAATGTGTAATATTTGTTTTTATTGTTCTTGTGGTGACTGCCCATATTTTTGAAGTGTATAAAAACCTGTATTCCTGTTCAATAAAGAGTTACTCCTTTGGTTTTTACCTCAACATCTTGTCTGTGTATGATGCTTGGGGTAAAGGGCTGGTATTAGCTATTGTTCTGCTATAAGGGTTTGGAGTAGGGTTGCTACCTCGTCCCTTTAACCACTTGCCCTCTGGAAAATTTACCCCCCTTCATGACCAGGCCATTTTTTGCGATACTTTAACTGACAATTGCATGGTCGTGCCACGTAGTACCCAAATAAAATGTGTCCTTTTTTGCCACAAATAGAGCTTATTTTTGGTGGTATTTGATCACCTCTGTGTTTTTTGTTTGTTTTTTTTTGCGCTATAAACAAAAAAAGACCGATAATTTTGAAAAAAAAAAACTATTTCTTTTTGCTATAAAACATATTCAACATATGCTGGCAGAGAGTAAAAAAAAAGTCCCAATAAGTAAATATTGATTTTGCGCAAAAGTTATCGTGTCTACAAACTATGGGATAGATTTATGGAATTTTTTTTTTTTTTTTTACATTTTTTTTTTTACTAGTAATGGTAGCAATCAGCCAGGACTGCGGAACTGCAACATTGTGGTGGACAAATCGGACGCTAAGTGACACTTTTTGTGGACTAGTGACACTAATATAGTGATCAGTGCTAAAAATATGCACTGTCACTGTACTAATGACACTGGCAGGAAAGAAGTTAGCATCAGGGACAATAAAAGGGTTAAAAGTGTTCCTAGCGAGTGCTTGCTAACTGTGGGGGAGGTACTTGTACTGTGGAAAGGCAGAGATCTGTGTTCCTGCATAGGAGAAACACAGGATCACTACCTCCCCTTCACACAGAACGTCGATCTGCTGTGTTTACATAGGCAGACCGCCGTTGTGTCTCTCTCAGGAATGATCGACCGAACCTGCTGATTGGCTCCCGCTTTGTCCAATCACAGCGGGAGCACGCTTGAAGTCGGATCAAAGTAGGATCCTTGTCCTAACCATCCGACTTGTGACATCTGACATGGTGATTACTGCAGCAGTAAAAGGAATTTATGTCACTCTGGGATTGTTTTGATTGGTCAAAAGACAAGTCAAACTATCTCAAAGTCGGAGCAAAATCTTATCTTGTTCATTCAAGTCAGATGGAAGTAGGACCGATGTAGGACAGATGTAGCGGGGCAAAGTAGGATGATAGTCCTACAACAGTTGTGTGATATCAGTGTGAACCCAGCCTTAGACAATATTTGCTTTTCCTGGAGTTCAACTTTAAGTGAACTGGTTGTCTTGCTATGTATTGCAAAAGTAGAGTTTTTCTTTAACCACTTCAGCCCCGGAAGATTAGGCTGCTGAATGACCGGGCCATTTTTTGTCATTCGGCACGGCGTCGCTTTAACTGACAATTGCGCGGTCGTGCGCCACTGTACCCAAACAAAGTTTTCGTCCTTTTTTTCCCACAAATAGAGCTTTCTTTTGGTGGTATTTGATCACCTCTGCGGTTTTTATTTTTTGCGCTATTAACAAAAAAAGAGCAACAATTTTGAAAAAAAAGCAATACTTTTTTCTATAATAAATATCCCCCAAAAACATATAAAAACATTTTTTTTTTCCTCAGTTTGGGCCGATATGTATTCTTCTATATATTTTTGGTAAAAAAATCGCAATAAGCGTATATTGATTGGTTTGCGCAATAGTTATAGCATCTACAAAATAGGGGATCATTTTATGGCATTTTTATTATTAATTTTTTTTTATTAGTAATGGCGGCGATCTGCAATTTTTATTGTGACTGCGACAATATGGAGGACACATCAGACACTTTTGACACTATTTTGGGACTATTGCCATTTCTACAGCGACCAGTGCTATAAAAATGCACTGATTACGGTGTAAATGACACTGGCGGGGAAGGGGTTAACCACTAGGGGGCGATGAAGGGGTTAAGTGTGTCCTAGGGAGTGATTCTAACTGTGGGGGGGAGGGGCTACCTAGCACATGACAGCGATAACTGCCCCCGATCACAGGGAGCAGTAGATCTCTGTCATTACACGAGGCAGAACGGGGAAATGCCTTGTTTAGATAGGCATCTCCCCACACCGCAATCGTGGGCCGCCAGAGAACATAGAGTTCCCGGGACCCGCGGGCACGCTCGTGCGTTTAAAGGGACGTACCTGTACGCCCATTTGCCTGCCTGTGCCATTCTGCCGACGTACATCTGTGTGCGGCGGTCTTCAAGCGGTTAAGGACATGTATAAAGACACAGTGGCTAAGTGGTTAGCATTTCTATCTTGCAGCACTGGGGTCTTTGGTTTGAATCATAGTTAGGACACTATCTGCATGGAGTTTGCACATTGGATTTCCTCCCACGCTCAAAAGACATGCTGGTAGGTTAATTGGCTCCTGTCTAAATTGGCCCTTATATTTGCATGTGTTATAGGGACCTTAGATTGTAAGCTCCTTGGGTGCAGGGATGGATGTGAATGTACAATATAGAAGTAAAGTGCTGCGTAAATTGTCGGCTCTATAGTAATAGCTGTTAGAAATACGAACTCACCTTGGCATTTATTGACCTTTACCCATACAGCAGCCTTGTATAATCCTTTCTTTGAGCTGCTCGGTAAATCCTAATATCCTTATAATTAACAGTAGAGCAGCGTGAAATCCAGAATGCAATCTCCAAACGCATCACACTTTTTCTTATGGCCAGCGGAGGTTGATCTGATTTTATGGTGACACGTGTGCAGTGACAAGCATTTTCGTAGCATTGCGGACAGATGAATGAAGTGGCCTCTATATTAATCAATGAACATGTTACAGGGGCAGCGCCTCCTTGTCACGCTCTGAATGATTAATGTGTCCTGTTGATCACACATCAATGCATTCTAGCAGCTGGTATCAGGTGGACTTGTCGCTATATTAATTAAAAAACGCAGCTTCCTGCTGTTTATTTACGCACACCTTCCTCCTGAATATCAGCTAACTAGGAAATAGTGTAATTCTTGCATCTCAAAGTCACATTTATTAGTTTTACTGTAGACCAGAAAATAACTTTTTGGGCTGATTTAAAGCCCAGCTCCACCCCATGTGCACAGTTCAGCGCGGGGGTACGTGTACAGGTGCTGTACGCTTGTTATGCCCCGTACACACGGTCGGACATTGATCGGACATTCCGACAACAAAATCCATGGATTTTTTCCGACGGATGTTGGCTCAAACTTGTCTTGCATACACACGGTCACACAAAGATGTCGGAAAATCCGATCATTCTGAACGCGGTGACGTAAAACACGTATGTCGGGACTATAAACGGGGCAGTAGCCAATAGCTTTCATCTCTTTATTTATTCTGAGCATGTGTGGAACTTTGTGCGTCGGATTTGTGTACACACGATCGGAAATTCCGACAACGGATTTTGTTGTCGGAAAATTTTATAGCCTGCTCTCAAACTTTGTGTGTCGGAAAATCCGATGGAAAATGTGTGATGGAGCCCACACACGGCCGGAATTTCCGACAACAAGGTCCTATCACACATTTTCCGTCGGAAAATCCGACCATGTGTACGGGGCATTAGAGTAATCGGGTGTAGTTATTAAGGTAGTTCTAGGAATACGATAATGTGGGTGGAGTCTACCTTTGTATGTAATCACAGCGTCTACATGGATGTGCATGCATGCCCAGGCGGCATTAGCGCCAGATGGACTATTTAAGGGAGGCTCTAACTTAGTGTCAGTGCTGACTGGTCTTCAGCGTGCTCCTTGCTCCCCGACTCGTGTTCTGCATGTGATTCCTGGTATCGACCCAACATCCTCCTAAGCTGATTCAGATTCTGCTCTGTACTCCTGTTCTACCTGTTCCTGACCTTGGCTTTATCCCTGACCTTGAGCCAGCTCATGATTTGGTCCATCACTGCCTGCTCATTGCTGGCCTCGGCTTGAACTTGATTACGATTCTGCCTCTGATTGTACTATATGTCATTGTCGAGTGCTTACTTACCTTATGTGCCGATGCAACTGCTGCTACAGGCCTGTTGACATTATCTGTAAACTGTGCCATCCTGGACATTCACACAAGCCAGAGTTCTACTTTAACTTCTGGTAATTATCCTGCTGACTTCTCAGTTGACGTTCCTGTTCGCACATCCTGCTGGATCTTCCTGGTCAGCATTTTGACTTTGAGGTTCTGTACGGTACGTCCTTTGGCACTCGCGTTCCTCCTGTCCCTTTGCACCCTTCGTTCCAACTTCAGGGGTGCTTAGGCAGCAGACACAAGAGAGGCTGCCCTCTCCATCTTGGCTGCCTATCAGGTAAGCGACAACTACTCTGCTTATATTTGTCATCTCAAGCATCCCTCTTCCCTGCCCACATGTCAGTAGGGACCAGTGTTGTCTTTCAAATGCAGCTTTATGGATTGACATACCTCCTTAGACCCAATCTGTCTGGGCAGCTTGGTCACTAGCTGACTTGGCACAAACCACAGCCAACTTAACTCTTCAATAAGACACAGGTGTTGAATCCAACACAATTTTACTTGAGCTAATTGCAGTATGCAGTGAGGGAAAAATAGTATTTTGTACATTTGCCCACTGACAAAGAAATGATCAGTCTATAATTGTAATAGAAGGTTTATTTTAACAGCGAGAGACAGAATAACTACTGTAAGTGTTTTAAAATTTCAGAGGTGAATGGCAGCAAGGAGTTAGGTCTTAAAGTGGAGTTCCACCCCCCCCCCCAAAAAAAATTAGTAATGTTCTTAAAAAAAAATTTAAAAAAAACTTTGAGATTTTTTTTTTTTTTTACTCACCTCTAAATGCCTGTTGCTAGGGGGTCCCTCGTAGTCTGCCTCCTTCGGTGCCTGGGCTCCTGACGTCACTTTCCACAGTGCAGGAAGGGAGATCGCCTCTCCACCCTCCCTCTTGTCAATCATCTGGGACACGTGACCGGTCCCAGATGATTGCGGGGCCAGCGACAGCGCGCGGCGCGGCTTGCGCATGCGCAGTGGGTGCCCGGCTGTGAAGCCACAGCCGGGCGCCCACATTTGAAATGCCGGCGCGGATGAGCGGAGGGGGGGGGACGAGCGGGGCTTCGATCCTCCGCATTGCTGGACCCTGGGACAGGTAAGTGTCCAATTAAAAGTCAGCAGCTGCAGTATTTGTAGCTGCTGACTTTTATTTATTTATTTTTTTAAATGGGAACCCCGCTTTAAGTTGTTCAGGTTGGTAAGGTCCAGTGAGGGTACTGATCCCAGCACCAGCTCTTCAGGCACTGCCAATCCACCTGGCCGCAGCTGCCCCTTTCACTAGCCCTCTTGGCTACTTCCCACAGTCCTCCTAGACTGTCACACTCACCATCCACCCGGCCGTCTTCTCCCTGGAGATCTTCTGGATGTGCTTGCTGGCTCCTGCTGTCCTCACTCTTGCTCCCGTGCCTCTGGACAGGACTCATCCGTGTGTCTTGAGAGGATTCCTCCAGCACCCTAGCCTCAAGCTTCAGATCAACACCCCCCCCCAGACTAGGGGGCTCCCTCAAGGGTCCCCGACAGCCTCCTCAACACTCCATCTCCAGCTTCCACCAAAACTCCACAATGCCCCTGCTGGCCTGACTCTAAGTATTTAAGAGGGACCTACCCCCTGCCAGCCCATTTTGATGGGAATTGGCTGGGGCCTTCCTCAAGACTCCAGGCAGCTCCTCCTAACCTCCCTACCATTCTTCTGGAAACTCCTCTTTAAGGTTCCAGCAAGTAGGGGAAGGTACCAGAGGGGCTGCTTGATGAGTCATCCAGCCTCCCTGGATCACTCACCCTGGCCCACACTCAAAACACAGGCCTGGCTGCCAGCCAAGCTTAAATTAACCTACGCTGCAGAAATACAACCTAGCACTCTACACTAGAGGGTGTTACATAATAATAAACAGTGTCTGACCTCGCAAATGCCATTTTGAATGAATGGACACAAATTCCCACAGACCTTGTGGAAAGCCTTCCAAGAAGAATGGAGGGCGTCATAGCCACAAAGAAGGGCCAACTTCATATTAATGTCCATAACTTTGGAATGATATGTCCAAAAAGCTCATACAGGGTGATAGCCTGGTGTCCTGAAGCTTTTGGCCATATAGTGCCTAATATAACTGTGTGGAGGGTGATGCGTTGGGGTGGGGAAGGGCTCAACCTTTTCTGTAAAATGAAAGGTTTGTGTAAAACCTCAGCTGCTACATGTCTAGATCCGTTGATCATTTTGACTTTTTGTTTTTCGATAGAGGCAGCCTTAGATATAATTTTTACTTGTGCTCAACCTAAATAACCCAGGGTTGGTTATGTAAATTGCAAGAGGCTTAATAAAGCTTTTTTTCTGCCATCATCTGGCTCAAATGCGGTCTCGGCAGATGTAATTATTTCACTGTATCTTTTTTTTTTTCATCCTAAGTACTGTATGTAACTGTAGCGATGTAACTAGCATTTAATTCTTCAGCGTTTCATTATATTTCTTATTCCTGACTGTCTTTCATTTATCTCTTCATTTTTTAATGTGATATGATGGATTTATGTAGCCAGTCCAGGCTATTCGTCTGACCTCTACCGCTGGATTCGATGACAGACCGTTCAAAAGAAAAGAGCCAATTCTGCATTTCTCTGAAACTTTATGTCTTTCAGAAGCAACGTCTATATCGCTCTTTTCTTCTGCCTCTTAAAAAGAATATGGCAGCGGAATTACATCTCAAAATGTTCCATGGTAGTGACATCATTTAGAAAGCCGGCTTCTCTAGATCTACCTCATTAAATAATTGGGAATTGAACTGATGGGTATTCTGGAAATAAAACGTTAACTGTCTTTATATTTAAAAAAAAAAATAGCAAAAAGTAAACCAATCAATGCATGACTAATGTTGATAAAGATGTATTATCAGTGTGAAGAATGCAGCTGACTCCTGTCACAGGCGGAGAGATACCAAATGCACTCCGCCTCTTGGACAAGGCTGTCTTTAAGGCAAGGCAAAAGGGGCAGCTGCCCTGGGCCCAATCGATGTTGTGGGCCCAAAGCAGCTGCCTCATACTTGACAGCTATCCCAGTTTAAATTCACTTATCCCTTGAAGCTTTAGTCCTGTGCTGTGTCCCAATATCTCAGTGTGAAGTTCTGTTACTAATGCTGCCCAGCTCTGTCCTATTGCTGTGTACAGATGACTCACCTGCAGACCCTGTGTTTACATGTAAATAACCTGCATTGATATGTAAATAGCGGCTGCATTATTTTGTAAATAGCGTTGACTGGTTGCATTGATATGTAAATAGAGGCAGCATTCATATGTATATCATGGCTCCCCTGAGGTCATATCCACCATCATCTCTGCTAAATGCTGCCCACTGGGGAGATAAAGGAGCATGCTTGAACGTCCTGCCTACAACTGTGGTCATTAAAGCGGAGTTCCACCCAAATTTTAAACAATATCTGTATGTATTCTCTTCCTTGCCTAGATGCTGACATGCCGTTTAAAAAAATTTAAATCGCCGTAATTACCTTTTATTTTTCTATTCTTCTTTGCACTTCCTGGTTCTCCTCCCGTGGGAGTAGGCGTGTTTCTAGCCTCTCCCAGACTCCTGGGAGCTAGTCTCAGGCTTCCAAGGATGCCACTGAGCACGTGCGGGAACGAGCAGTGAATGCTGGGAGCACAGCATTCACTGCATCCAGGAAATAAATGCTTGTGGGCTTCAAATACCAACAATGAAGATGGAAACCGCCTGCAGTGAATAATATAAGTTATTCTTTCTGACGAAATCTGACACAGGCGGACATATTACACACAATATGTGAGTATGTAATGCTGAGAAGAAAAGTTTGTGAATTAACTCAAAAAAAAAAAAAAAAAGGATAGATAGGTGGACCCCCGCTTTAAGCTTAACATCAGCCTGTTCTGCAAAGGTAAGAAAATTTGAGGGGAAACCCTGTTTCAAAATAACAGGGTGCCACAGCACCCTGAATTTTGGTGGATGTGAATACGCACATCTCAGCAGATGCGTGAGCGTGTCCTTAGCAATAAATGGCATTTCTGTGTATCTGCTAAAGGGCTGAACATTTCTGTGGTGTCAGGAAAGTGATTTTACATGCATTCCCGACACAAATAAATGTGAACACAGGCTAAATGTCTCAGTTACATTGGTGGTCAGTGTAAATCTTCTCATTACATTGGGGCTTGGTGTACAATCCTTTCATTTACACTACTGCCAGTGTGAAGGTCCCCCTTACATTGGTTGTCAGTGTAAACTCTTCATTAAATTGGGGATCAGTGTACATTTCCCTTTACATTGGTGGTAAGTGCAGAATTTCCCTTACATTGGTGGTCGGTGTAGAAGTGTAATCTTACATTGGTGGTCCATACAAATCTCCTCGACAATGGTTGTAACTTCCCCCTCACATGGAGGTCATTGTATATTCCCCCTACACTGGTGGTTGGTGTAAATGCTCCTATTACATTGGTGTCAGTGTAGAAATCCCTCTTTATATTGGTGGGTGGCATAAAATCTCCCATTACATGGAGGTCAGTGCAAATTCCCTCTACATTGGTGGTCAGTCCCCCACTATATACTTGCCAAAGATTTAAAGCTTCGCTCTACATGTTTCAGAATTTGCCACAGTGTACTGCCTCTTAACTAATCCCATGCCCCCACCACTGCCACTGATCCTATCAACCCCTCAGCATTGCCACTGATCACACCCCCCCCCCCAGCATTGCCACTGATCCCAGGAGTCCTATGATCCCTAGGAGTTTTCTGTCTGCCCACCACTGCCACTGATCCCATCAACCCCCCCCCCAGCATTGCCACTGATCACACACACCCCTCCCCCTAGCATTGCCACTGATCCCAGGAGTCCTATGATCTCTGGGAGTTTTCTGTCTATTAATGGGCCCCCTCACCTCCCCAGTCCATGGTGTGCAGCAGGGAAGAGATGATGTGCTGTAACCTTTAGCAACCAATCAGTAAGCAGTAATGATGTGCACTAGCCTCTAGCAACCAATCAGTGAGCTGTAATAATGTGTAGTAACCTCTAGCAACCAATTAGTGAGTGGTAAGGATGTCCAGTAACCTCTAGTAACCAACCAGTGAGCAGTATTAATGTACAGTAATCTCTAGCAACCAATCAGTGAGCAGTATTGATATACAGTAATCTCTAGCAACCAATCAACAAGAAGGCTTTGCTAATTTCACTGATTTATCCAGCGTCGCCTTCCTCTTTATTTTGTTATGACCCCTTAATAAATGTCTATTTTTTAAAAAAAATCATTGTGTTTTACTTCAAAAAGGACAGTTTGTTTGTGAGTAGGCAGGTACAAAAATACAATGTCAAATTAACAGGGGGCACCAACACCAACCTCCTTAAGGTTAAAAAATACAAGATAATAATGGTGTTGTGGTAACTTGATACACAAAACGACAACAAATATTATGGAGATCACTAGAAAAAAAAAAAAAAGAGGAGATCTTGATTTAAAAAAAAAAACAAAGAAGATCACTATAAACAAAAAATATAAACATTATTCTGGAGATCTGGCGAAAAAAAAAAATGGATTATTCATGACATCACAAGAAATAATAAAGAAATCAGTTTGTGAGAACACTGTGTGAAAATCAGCAGCAAAACAAATTCATTATTCTAGCATTATAAAGAAGAAGAGAATGCGCTGCATTAAAAGATTTAAAAATTTGCAGCGTGACGAATGTGCTATCTCCATTACAAACGCTAGTTTTACCAGACCGAGCGCCTCCGTCTCGTACTTGATTCAGAGCATGCGTGGAATTTTGTACGTCGGAATTGTCTACACACACTCGGAATTTCCGACAATGGATTTTGTTGTCAGAAAATTTGAGAACCAGCTTTCAAATTTTTGTTGTTGGAAATTTCGACAAAAAATGTCTGATGGAGCCCACACACAGTCGGAATTTCCGACAACAAGCTCCCATCGAACATTTGTTGTCGGAAATCCCGACCGTGTGTACGGGGCATTAGAGTCTACAAAAGACTCGAGACTGGGGTAGAGGTTCACATTCCAGCAGGTCAACAACCCTAAACATACAGCCAGAGCTACAATCGAATGGTTTAGATCAAAGCATATTCATGTGTTAGAATGGTCCAGTCAAAGTCAAGACCTAAATTCAGACCTAAATCCAGACTCCCTCTATCCAATCTGACAGAGCTTGAGCTATTTGCAAAGAAGAATGGGCAAAAATACCACTCTCTAGATGTGCAAAGCTGGTAGAGACATCCCCAAAAAGACTTGCAGCTGTAATTGCAGTGAAAGGTGGTTCTACAAAGTATTAACTCAGAGGGGCTGAATATAAATGCACGCCACACTTTTCATATATTTATTTGTGAAAAAAATTCAAAACCATTTATCATTTTCCTTTCACTTCACAATTATGTACCACTTTGTGTTGGTCTATAACATATAATCCCAATAAAATCCATTTACGTTTTTGGTTGTAACAGGACAAAATGTAGAAAATGTCAAGGGGCATAAATACTTTTTCAAGGCACTGTAAATACTGAAGAAGTCCTAATCCTTGCACACTATACGTTATGTTGCTTTCCCGACCTACAGATTCTATACGCCATGTTGTATTTTTGACCCAGGCACTCTACACGCCATGCCGGTCCTGCTGAAGAAGCTCATCAGAAAGCGTAACGCGTACAGGTGTGTCGCCATTCAGGACGTTTTCTTCGTTCACATTATGATTGATGGTATGCATGTTTTTCACATTTGTATTTCCCGGGAGGAGGTCCGAGCTGTCTAGGTGCACTGTGATGAGGATTCGTGTTCCCGAAAAATCCTGAGAGATATTACACTAAGCGTGTGTGACTCTGCAGTGGGGTCTACATAGTGAGAACCCAGGAGGAGGTCTGTCTTGTCCATGATCACCAGGAGGAGGAGTTGTTTTCCCAAGGCATCCTTAGAGATAAAATTAAAGGCATGTGTGACTCTGTAGTGGGGTCAACTTTTGGTGGTGAGCAGGCATTCCAGCTAGAGCTGGTGGCCACTGAAGTCACTGGAAATTTATGAATGGTCTCTGAAAGTTGCACAACGGTAGAATTGTTATATTTGTTATATTTGGACTTGTTTTATTTGTATTGGTTTATGGTTGCGCTACACTATATTTTGTTTTGTTTGATATATTGAGAGTCACATGTGGATACACTCTAAGAGGTGTGGGCAGCAATCACGATTAGCCCATTAGTAGGCTAATTACATTATATATATTGATTTCACATTATTATATTAATTATTGCGGGGGGTGGGAGGTTCCCTTCAAGATTCTCAGAACACAAATCGCATCATCTTGATCCGACTTCTGGTGCAACTTCTATTCAAATCAATGTTCTCCCATAGGGAACCAATGATTTTGAATAGAGACAGGGAAACGTGGCTGAAAGCTAACTTGGCTAAACAGGTATTGACGCCAATGCAAAACACGGAAAAAATTGCGTTTTTAACAATGCTTTTTTCCTGGCATCGGCACTATTTTTGCAGCTAATTTTTTAAAACGTCCGTGAGCATGTAGCCTAATGCTGGCCATACACGGGTCGATTTTCGAAAGAACTTTCTTTTGAAAATCTTATCTAAGAATTTTCGTTCATATTTCGCACCATTAGTGGGCTGCAGCAACAGCCGATTTTCGTGTGGCTATCGAATTTTAATAATCGGATATGTTGGAAATTTTTTGAAAAAACTAACGATTTTCTAATCAATGATGGGAGAATCGTGCGAGAAATGTAATCGAAAAAGGAATGCACATGTGCAAGAAGAGGAAATTACCGGAAAGAAAAGAAGATTCCCAGACAAGAAGTTCTTTTCTGTAAGAACATGAGGTAAAATTGAAGGTTTGGTTGGTCCAATTTCGAAATCAATGGGGGCACCATCGGATCACATAACGCACAAATTTTCTGATTTTCAAAAGAAAGTTCTTTCGAAATTCGACCATGTATGGCCAGCATTAGTGATAACTGTAAACAGGACAAACAGAGAGGGTTAGTCTCCCTAACGGGGACATGGACAACAATAAAAACTGACAGGTGTTCTAATCCCTCTCCACTATATCCAAAACGAAGAAAAAAAAAGAATTTTGGCTTTCGTTATACTTTAAGTTTTAATTTCCTAGATCCTGCATACGTCCAGTCACCGGTAGTTCTCGTGAAATCCTCATGTTCTTGCGTCAGAATGTAAATTTTCCTACCAATTTTGGGCAACCAAAGGCAGCAGCTCCACCTCTCGATAAATAGCATGTAAACTACAATACATCATTGTTTTATATGGCTTTTAACGAAAGTGATACAGAGTTCTTTGTACTTAAAAACGTAAAAATAATGTTTCCTGCAAGAAGCCTGGCACGCAGCCCAGTCATAAAACCATGGCGACATACAACGCATCCTAAACAAGTTATTCACCAAGGGAAACAAATTACACCACTTAAACTCACAGTTATTACAACGGAATCCAACTTACACAGCTGATTCAGAGCAAATTGCGGGAAACAAATTGAAAGCGTATCTGAAGCCTTCTTCTAGAAGGAAAGGTAGAAAATCAAACAAACAGGTTAAAGCGGAGTTCCGGCGAAAAACATTTTTTTTTTTGGGTCCTAGTATTATTGCTATAACAGTATCCAATGATCTTGATAGATTATTGAAAGATATACATTTGTTACTGTAGTATTTCTTTCCTCCGTTTTTGGCCGTTTCCATCATTGATGTGGGCATGTGAAGCCCAATCGAGATTGCTTCCTAGAATATGCATGGAGAGGTGCATGCTGGGTAACCAGCATGCACCTCTCAAACTCGCGCATGCGCGATTCAACGGCGGCCGTCATTTCCCTCAGCGCCCGTGCTTGCCAGTGCTCCTGGGAGATATCTGTCATCATTTCCCAGGAGTCACTGGGCAGCGCCGTAAGCTGTAATCGCGTTACTTCTAAGCCGGAAATGACGCGGGAAAAGGCGCGTTGTTATCAAAGTTGTCATAACAACGGGGCGGGACCTTCCTCCGTTGCCGCCGACGAAGGAAGGTCCCGCCCCCTTGTTATGACAACTTAGATAACAACAGCCTTTTCCTGCGTCATTTCCGGTTTCGAAGTAACGCGATTACAGCCCTCGGCGCTGCCCAGTGACTCCTGGGAAATGATGACAGATATCTCCCAGGAGCACTGGCAAGCACGGGCGCTGAGGGAAATGACGTCAGGCGCCTTGGAGAGAAAGAGGCAGATTACGAGGGACCCCCTAGCAACAGACCTGAAAAGGTGAGTAAAAAAAAAAAAAAATTTACAAAGGTTGTTCTTTGTATTTAATGCAGCTGAATAATGTAAAATTTGTTTTATGACTGGAACTCCGCTTTAAATAGGTATAGCTCATGTAGGAAATTTAAAGTGACATCGGGAGAGATTTACTAAAACTAGAAAGTGCAAAATCGGGTGCAGCTGTATATGGTAGCCAATCAGCTTCTAACTTCAGCTTGTTCAATTAGGCTTTGACAAAAAAAGAAACTGGAAACTGATTGGCTACCATGCACAGCTGTACCAGACTTTGCACTCTTTAGTTTTAGTAAATTAACCCCATTGTCACCTTGACAATTCAGGGCAGTCACGGTATCTTTGCAAAGGGATCCCTTGACCCACTAAAGACACCTTGCCAGCATTCCCCTCAGGGAAAAGGGGCAGCTGCCCTGGGCCCTGTCATTGTTGTGGGGCCCAAAGTAGCTGCCTCATACTTGGCAACTGACTGTCCCAGTTTAAATTCCCTTGCCCCCTGAAGTTTTAGTCCCATGCTGTGTCCTGATATCTCAGTGTGAATTTCTTTTACTAATGCTGCAAAGCTCTGCCCTATTGTTGTGTACAGATGATTCACCTGCAGACCCTGTGTTTACATGTAAATACTGACATTGATATGTAAATAACAACGGCATCCATATGTAAATAGTGGCTGACCGGCAGCATTCAAATGTAAAAAAATTCATATGTATATCATGGCCCCCTGAGGTCATATCTACCGTCACCTATACTGAATGCTGCCCACTGGGGAGGTAAAGGAGCATGCTTGAAAGTCCTACCTACAACTGTCAATAAGCCTAACATCCACCTGTTCTGCAAAGGTGGGGGCCAAAGAAAAATGTTTGCCCAGGGTCCAATCAATATTAAAGACGGCCCTGATGCCCCTGTCACTGTTTCCTTTTTTCAGAGACCATACCTGGTCCTTTTTGGCAGCGTTTTTCAATTTCTTTCAGTCGGGGAACCCCTTAAATGTATGCTAAATCTTGAGGTACCCCCAGTCTAAAATGTTAAAAAACAGAAATGTTACTTATCAATGGGATACCTGAGCCTGTGACAATGCACACAACCACCTCGATGAAATCAACTTCACATCAGGGCCCCCCTTTATATCAGAGTCCCCCCATCACTTCAGAGGTCCTCTATCACATTAGAGGTCCACCTGTGCATCAGAGTCCCCGACATCACATCAGAGGCACCTCAATACATCATAGTTCTCCCATCATGTCAAAGGTCCCCCATCCCCTCAGAGGCACCATTACATCAGATTCACCCCTATACATCAGAGGCCCCCTACACATGAGAGCCCCCAACACATCAAAGTCACCACCACCAGAAAAGAAAAAGGATCCCTGATGTCATTGAACTGGCCAAAACACTCTTAGGGGAAAAAAAAGGTTGTTTAAATATTGGGAGGAATCAGGGAGAGGAGCCTAATGCCGCGTACACAGGATCGGAATTTCGGCCTGCAAAAGGTTGATGAGAGTTTTTCATCGGAAAATGCGACCCTGTGTATGCTCCATCGTTTTTTTTCTGGCGGAATTCCAACCAGCAAAAGATTGAGAGCATGCTCTCAATTTTTCAGTCGGGAAAAGTTCCTATCCGAAAATGCGATCGTCTGTGGCAATTCCGACGCGCAAAAATTCCTACGCATGCTCGGAACCAATTTGACGCATGCTTGGAAGCATTGAACTTCATTTTCTCGGCTCGTCGTAGTGTTGTACGTCACTGCGTTCTTGACGGTCGTAATTTCAGTGAGCTTTTGCGTGACCGCGTGTATGCAAGGCAAACTTGAGCGGAATCCCTTCGGAAAAGCCGCCATATCTTTTTGTGACGAGAAAAACGATCATGTGTACACGGCATAAGGCTCGGGTCACACTGGAACCGGCTGCGGATCGCACAGGAACGCTGTGCATCTCCATTCTTGAATCAGGGACGAATCTTTGCCCGAATTCGGCCCTGAAACGGAGCCAAAGACGCACGTGCAGTGAGCTCCGCAGCCGCAACGGAGATATGTGAACCGGCTCCATAGAGAGCCAGTCACACTCTCCTGCTATGCGGATTGGATGCAGGGAAACCCACATCCAATTCGCATAGGTGTGAACCCAGCCTTAAAGAGGGGAGGAAGGGCATATGCTATCCTTAAAGTGTCATTAAACCCAGATAATGAAAAAGTTACATGCTATACAGTACAACAGAGTGTTGATTTTGGGTAGAGTGAAATATATGTGCTGGTTAATCCTGCATTCAGCTGTCCCTCCTATCTTCTCTGTGTCCCCACTGCAGGCTGAGATTGTGCAGACCAGCTGTGATCATCTACCGAGCATGCTCCAGTTTCAGTTCCCTTCTCAGTTATCTCCTCCTTTTTCGTATCTGTGCAGCCCATTTGACTACAGAGTCACACATGTGGGCGTATATACAGGGACGGCGCTACCGCTAGGCAAAATAAGCAGCTGCCTAGAGCGCACTGCTGTCTAGGGAACAGCCATGGCCGTTGGTTCTTACTGTTTGACCTACAGTAGTCCCTGTCATCGTCGGGTCTTTGGGTTCGTTGTGGACAGGTTGTCCCACTTTCCCTGTTGGCTCCTGTGCTTGGAGCTCGGTATGCCGCCGCTCTGCCCTCTTTCAAGATGGCGGTCATCGGTTCTGCTGCGCATGCATGATCGCCCATCTTGCTCATGCACGGTTGCACTGTGGGTCTTGGACTGGGCGAGAGCCGCACACCAGATGGGGGATCGGTGTGGGCGGTGCGTTATTTTCCGGTAGGGAGTATATAGGGCGGCTTGGCAGGTCATTTGGCCTCTTGTGGAGGCACTGGTGGTACTACTCTTTGTTTCTTTCCCTTGATGGGGCATTTGGACTGGTAAGCCCATCACAGCCTTGTGTTCATCTAGGGGCTGCATTTGGCTGCACACTTTCTTTGTTACTCTGAGATTTTTTTCCCCGCCTATTTCTCTTCACAGATGTAACATTGCTGACAGGTAGCTTGTCTGGCTTTCTTGCTTAGGATGCAAAATAGTCTAGCACTGGCCCTGTGTAAACAGTACAGAGTGGTAAATGACACTCCCCTCCCTTCTCCATGTCCTCCTATTGCTGAACACTATGAGGGTGGGATATATTATGCTGATTGATTACATTCACTAAGAAACTTATAAAAAAAACTTAGTTTAAATATAAATCAATATTAAATACACACACAGGCCACTTTATTAAATACGCCTGTTCAATTGCTTGGTAACACAAATTGCTAATTGTCCAATCACATGGCAGCAACCCCATGCATTTAGGCATCTGGACGTGGTGAAGATGATTTTCTGAAGTTCAAACCGAGCATCAGAATGGGTAAGAAAGGAGATTTAAGTGACTTTGAACGAGGCATGGTTGTTGGTGCCAGATGGGCTGGTCTGAGTCAAAAACTGCTGATCTACTGGGATTTTTACATACAACCATCTCTCGGGTTTACAAAGAAAAGTCAGAAAAAGAGAAAATATCCAGTGAGTGGCAGTTGTGTGGACAAAAATGCCTTGTTGATGTCAGAGGTCAGAGGAGAATGGGCAGACTGCTTCAAGATGATAGAAAGGCAACAGTAACTCACATAAGCACTCGTTACAACCAAGGTATTCAGAATACCATCTCTGAATGCAGAACACATCGACCTTTGAAGCAGATGGGCTACAGCAGCAGAAGAACACACCGGGTGCCACTCCTGTCAGCTAAGAACAGGAAACTGAGGCTACAATTCACACAGGATCACCAAAATTGGACAATAGAAGATTGGAAAAATGTTGCCCAGTCTGATGAGTCTCAATTTCAGCTGCGACATTCAGATGGTAGGGTCAGAATTTGGTGTAAACAACATGAAGACATGGATCCATCCTCTCTTGTATTAATAGTTCAGGCTGGTGGGGGTGAAATGGTGTGGGGGGGTTTTCTTGGCACACTTTGGGCCCCTTAGTACCAATTGAGCTTCATTTAAACCCCACGGCCTACCTGAGTATTGTTGCTGACCATGTCCATCCCTTTATGACTACAGTGCAGTGTTGTACCTTTGATCTTAAAATCTACAGGATAATGGTGTTGTGGTAACTTGCCCAAACTAAAAAAACAAAAAAAACATAATAATATTATTCTTGATATCACTAGAAAAAAAAAGCCTTTGAAAATTCATTTGCAATAACTCCATCAGTATCACCAGCAAAGCATCTTCATTATTATCCCATTAAAGAAGAAGAGAATTGTGCGCTGCATTTCGAAATTTCATAATTTGCTGCGTCACTAATGTTAATTCTCCATTCCGAACGCTAGTTTACAAGACCGACCGCTTCTGGCTCGTCCTTGCTTCCGAGCATGCGTGTTTGTACTTTGGACTTTTGTCCGACGGACTTGTGTACACACGCTCGGAAAATCCGACAACAGACATTTGAAAATTTTAAAGCCTGCCATCCAACATTTGTCCGCGGAAAATCTGACAACAATTGTCCGATGGAGCGTACAAACGGTCAGCCTGTCATCACACATTTCCCGTCGGAAAGTCCGATCGTGCGTACGAGGCTTTAGTCTGATAGCTTTATTAGCACTCTGATTGCTTTCACTTATTGGCTGGAAATGTTCGTTAACACACCCGAGCAAAAGTCCAGCTAAACGATCTTTAACTCGTTCTGCAAATATGTTCATTTCTCATGTTTCTTGAATGTGATTCCGCATTCTTTAGTCTCTATTTCAGCCTGAAGAGTGAGTAAAAAGTGATAGCCTGAAGTCAAGTTGAGCCGTTTTATGATTAATCACCATTTGCATTGAGATAATCAGCGTTCCTGGTTTGTGTATCAAGTGGGTGAAATCAAATACATAACTAGTGCTTTTTTCATAAAGTGCTACTTCAGAAAGCACTCACCGATACTTTCCACATAATATAACTCAACAACTTCCTCTGGAGGTTACTTAAAGCAAATTTATACGACGCACCTGCACAGTAAGGACAATCTTGTGCAACAAACTCCAAACTTTTTGGTTTTAATAGTTTTTTTGTTTTGTTAGAGCAGAATATTTTTATTCTCTTAATGTGGCTGGAAACTAGACATTACACTAGACTAGAGATGGGCTGAACACTAATCCCCCCCCCCCCCCCCCCGTTCGCGCCAGAACTCTCGAACATCACAAAAGCTCGGACCCAAACCCCCAAACCTTATTGAAGTCTATGGGACCCAAATTTGAGAAATCAAATGTCCCCATTTTGAAGGCTTATATGCAAGTTATTGCCCATAAAAAGGGTATGAGGGCCTGGGTACTGCCCTGGGGGATATGAATCAATGCAAAAAAAAACTTTTAAAAAAGATTGGTTTTAAAGGAGCAGTGATTTTAGTGATGCTTATAGTGCCTGGAACTCAACACAAAGAATCCACCTTCTCTTGGGACTTGCAGAACAGAGTCACTGGATGCAAGATGCAGGCTCACTCTTGCAGTGTCTTAGAGAGATGGCAGTATTCCTGAACACAGTAACAGCACCCCTGGATGAAGCAGCAGACATCCTGGACACAGATGCTCTCTCAGCACACTGAGCCTTGTAGTCCCACAGTAATGCAGATCTGGACTCCACAACTTCCCACAGGGAAGGGAAGCGGGGGAACACTCACTAGCAGTCCTCCGCCCTAAGTCTTGTGGGTCCTTCCACTCTAGAACATGGTCCTCTATGCACGCACAATGGTCCTCATGGCAGCAGTGGTCTTTGGCCAGTTACAGCCGCTCCAACCTGAGCGTGCCTGACAACCCACCCTGTTATACACACAGCACAGTGTCAGGGCCTACTGTATCTCCTCTCACTCCATGTAACTCCCTGAAGCACCCCTTCTCTTGCTCTCTGCAGTGCAGGCTTTCCATTCCTCTCTCTACTCCAGGGCACAGTCTTCCTGCAACTTGTAGTCCTGCTTTTCCCTTCCTGAGTTGGGCCACTCTCATGGGAATTACATCTGCCATAAGCTTTGCTACAGCTCCACAGATTAATAAGCTGGATCCCCTTACCTGGGTTTCGGCTGCAGCCAATCACAGTGTCCTCTTCTTGGATGTCAGATGTGTAGCGAGGTCCCGGGGCCCCTGAGGCCTAATGGTCACCTCCAAGGTTAGGGACAGCTGACATCCTTCTGTGTAGAGTTGGTTACAAGGCATGGTGGTATAGTTGCCACCTCATCCCTTTAAACCCGAATACATATTAATTACACAGATTCTGTGGCTGATTAAGGTGGTAATTAAAGTGGAGTTCCACCCACTTTTACAACTCTTCAGCATCCCTCACTAAACTGTGCACTGTAAACGAATTGGATATTTTTTTTATTTTTTTTCTCAGCACTTACTGTATATCTGCTGTATTCATTTTTCACTTCCTCCTCCCTGGCCATGGCCCATCGCATCATTTCCTGTTTGCAATGCCTTCTGGGAAGGGGCGGCAACTTCCTCTGACACTGCCGTTGCTATGGAAACCTTACCTAAAACCTATTACACTGCTTGTGCTGCACTGAGCATGTGCGAGATCTGCAAGGATGAGATCCAGGAAGAAATACAGTCTGGCTTCAGATGCCCACACTTAAGATGGCCACGGCCTACTGTAAGTTTATAAAATAACAAACTACTGCTATAAACTAACAAAACAGACCTTAGTTTACAGACTAACTTTACTAGAATACAGTAAGTTTGTGTATTATAGGAGTATTTTTATTTAAAAAGTATAATTTCGGCCGGAACACCACTTTAAACTCACTTGGTGCCTTAGCTGAATTTAATTAGACTCAGAACCTGTGTAATTCAAAGGTGTTCAGGTTTAAAGGGATGAGGTGGCAACTCTACATGGTGGGTGTAATGCAAAGTAGAACGATGGGCACCAGACACTTCTTGAATGCAAAGAGATTTATTGTCTCTTGAACAGAACTGTGGGAGAGAGGGTTGGGGCCAGGACACCCTTAAGTAGATGCAATGTTAATTTGCAGACTCCGAGACTTCTATAGGTAGACAGCCATGCAGGGAAAGGTATCTAGCCAGACACCACATCTACGTGAGTAGGAACGCTGTCTTCTATGGCAACAGTCTGTAACATGTGAAAAAAGAAACCTAAAGAGCTGATGTGGATTCTCTATAAAATAACAAAACACCAAAAAGAAATGTGTAAGCTGCAACCAACCAATTAGTGCTGTGACACTTGTTGCTATAAATCAATATAAAATATGTTGGTGCGCTTATCAAACTATCCCCATCTGTTGGAGTGGTGCTTATATATAAAATCCTAAACCATAAAAATACCCTGATATCACAATCAGTAAAGTGAATAGGTGCAAATAAATATATCAATCAATAAAGTGAATAAATGCAAATAGATGCATCAAAAAAATAAGGGAACACACATCCCTAGATATATGTAAAAAAAAACAATAAATAGTGTCTGTTTGTGTTAATCCTGCTGAGGTCTAAATGCCCAATCAATTGCCTTTGATGAACTTGCTTTTATTTCAATTCTCACAGATCACAGTTGCATGATGAATTACATTTGCAAGGTGATGATTCACATAAGGATAAAAGAAAAACCATCATTGCGCAGTGTTTTTAAATGCTACAAGACTGGGCAAACAATATAATCCACTCACACATTTGCAGTAGCTGAATTGCTTTTGTTATTATGGTCAGACAGCTTCACCGCTCATACAGCTTTCGCTGTGTTTGCCGAACACTATGCGAAGACGTCACTGACTTCTTCTCCCCACGCGTATCATCACATGTCACGTGACTTTCTCAAGGGTATCTTTCTCAAGCATCACCCCCGCTTCACTGCTGGGTCCCTGGCTTGGCACTCACAGATATTCCTCAAGCTTCACCCTTTCTGGCACGTTAGATCCCTGGCTTGGCGCTCCACAAGCGTCACCTCTGCTGTCCCGCTGGGTCCCTGACTTGAAGTTTTCCCACTTCTTCACCGTCCCCAGCTGGCGAGAAGTCTGCTCTGGTACTGGCCTCAGCTTACTCACAGCGGACTTCGGTAGCAAGGTGGATGGTCCCTTAGTGGCGACAGCTTTCCCTCTACCTCTGACCACGGTGGCCGGCGGAACTGTTACTTCTGGTTGGACTGCAAGCCCCAGTCCCCACCCTACGCTGCTCTCTTGCTTCTGGATAGGCCCTCAGACAGCCTAGCAGCCAGATGTCCCCAGGATAGGCCCAAGGCTTATGGCCTAGCAGCCCGGGGCATTACGACACAGGTCCACCCAGACAGACATCCAGGTGGCACAGAACACAGATCACCTGACTCCACTCAATTAAATAGGTTCTCCCAGCAGGCCAAGGGACTCAAGAAAATCCCTGCCCATTGGCTGAGATACCCCATATACTCCTAATTTCTCCATGCAATACCCTTGTCTTATATAATGTCACCAGATACCCGACCACCTAGCGACAGAAGAGAGAAGTGCAGCAATTCCAGAATTAGGGTGAAATCAGTTGATCACCTAACAATTGGCCAAGGCAACTATCACTTGGCAGATAAATTTAGTAGCAACCCTGCCTAAACATCAGGGTGCTACATCTGCAATTACATCTAGCCATGAACCTACCCTACCAAACGGTTACAAAAGCAGGTCTGAGCCATTAATTTCCCAGACTTTAATTTTATGTCATGCTTGAGCCCTTATACTGTATAAGTAGCCCAATGCTGGCCATTCATGACTCAAAATTTTTGGCTGCAACTTGTGAATCGGCGTAAATTGGAGACAACACTATGTGGCTTGACAAACTTCAATTGAGAAATCAAAGGAGCAGGACATTTTGTCAGAACACCGGCTGTGGTTCTGAAGTAAATTACAGTCGGCTCCCATATCCAAGATGGTGGCCCCAGGAACCCACAGTGGTAAGTAGAATCCACTACAAGAGCACGGCACTAGACCCCAGGCACTAGTAAGTGCTGACTTTTCAGAAATAAGGAACAAAGTGGCGTACCTCTTTAAATTCACGGTGCTATATAAATGCTTTTTTTACATATAGCAAGGATCAGCCAAAATTCTATCATTGTATGGGCAGACAAATGGTACTCAAGTTGTTCCATCAATCACCTTGGGTACAACCAGCCTTGGGTACAACCAGCCTATTGGATTTTTGGCATGCAATTACTGCTGGCGTCTATAGCCGCGAACAGTGATCATTGTGTTCTGCCAGTCGGGAAGGCTTCTCACACCCCTCCTCTGCACCCACGGCTGAAACACAATACCACTGCATTCAGTCTTGATGGGGGAATCAAGCGATTTCCTTCCTTTTAGCTGTGGTGGACGGAAAGAAATCAAATCATCTATGGGCCGCCTAATGCCGCGTACACACGACCGGACTTTACGGCATACTTGGTCCGGCGGACCGGAGTCTGTCGGACAATTCGATCGTGCGTGGGCTCCAGCTGACTTTTTTTTCCCAAAAAGTTCAACGGACCTAGAAATGAAACATGTTTCAAATCTTTCTGACGGACGAAAAGTCCGCTCGTCTGTATGCTAGTCCGACGGACAAAAACCGACGCTAGGGCAGCTATTGGCTACTGGCTATGAACTTCCTTGTTTTAGTTCGGTCGTACGACATCACGTACGAATCCGTCGGACTTTGGTTGATTGTGTGTAGGCAAGTCCGTTCATTCGGAAAGTCCGTCGCAAAGTCCGTTGAAAAGTCCGCCGGGCAAAGTCTGCCGTAAAGTCCGCTCGTGTGTACGCGGCATAAGGCTTCTTTCAAACTGATCATTTTTTTTTCCGCTTTTGCCATAAAAAAAGCGGAAAGAAAAACGCATGACTGTTATATCCTATGGAACTCTTTACACTGGTCGGTTGCGGGTCCGTTGCATTTTTCAAAGTCCTGCTTGCTGCATTTTTCTTGCATGTTTCATGTGGTAAAAAAAAAAAACTTAACCAAAAAATGTACCTTCCCATTGAAATAAATGGAAACTGCATCAAAAACGTGGCAAAAATGCACCTCCAGTTGCAATTTTGGTGCAGTTTTTGAGTTACATGTCCTTTTTTTTTTACAGGTGCAAAACCCGCGCCAGAAATGCAGCAAAAATGTGGTAAAAACACCGCAAAACTGCATATGAAGTGCTACCACATTTTTTTCAATGGAGCAGTGCTTTGATTGCACAGTTATCACAATGCCCCCCCTACTCTCTTTGCAGCTCATTCATTGAGTAATTGAGTATCTGTCCTGCTATAATCATCACCTATTTATGCAGATTACAGCAAGTTTAGCTATCGTCTTTTTCAGAAGCAATATTCCTTTCAGCACATGCGGTCCTGATAAGAAAGTAAAAAGGAATGTGCAGCATATTAACTTTGAACTGTAAAAACTTTGTACCGTCACTGCTGGTCTGCAAATTTCACAGTGTCACCTCTTACGTTTCTTTTTTTTTTCTCTAGTGAATGGGATCATGTCAGAGATAAGAGCAGTTACTGCCCATTGCATCAAAGCTGGACGCACTGTACTAAAGATAAGAGCGTATCAGCTGTTCAGTACACAGTGAGCTCCTACTGTAAGTGTCGTGAGTCAGCGGATTCCCTGCCACTCTGTGAATGTCAATTTTTTTTTTTTTTTTTTTACGTAACTGTAAATCCTATCACTAAAATCAATGGTATACTTAAAGGATAAATTCACCTTTGCAATAAATAAATAAATAAATGCACTCAAGGAAAGAGAGGTTTAAATTAATTTGAAAGATAGTATGGACTGTAATATATAAGAAAAAAATTTAATTTTAGAAAAAATAAAAAATTGTTAAAACACAACAATTGGCAAGTACAAATCAACAGAATTTTATGGATACAGCATTATAGGATGGAATTCTCAACATGTTTCACCCATATATCGGGCTTCTTCAGGGCATGCTGTCCAATTAGAGGTACAAGCCTTCTTGGTCTCCTGAAATATGGTCAAATCACTAAAGGGTAACAGGTATCTATCTGCGTCCAGAGAACCATGTGCTAGAGGTGACCATAGGGGGCATTCAAGGACTGGAAAAAACAGAGTTCTGCAGTGGACTCAGTACCAAGCGACGAATGCTGTCTAAAACTGCCAGTACTTATTGATAAGACCGGCGTTTGACGACAGCATGTGTATGTCCCTGGGTTCCAGCAGTTTCAATAAATACACATATTTTTGCAGTTTAAAAAATGTGCATTTATATATTTTTTTACTATGAGCCTGAAAAGCATTGCATCTGCAATCAGCAGGTCACGGCTGCTATGCAGGGATCTTGCAGACATTCTGTGTTAGGCTCCATTCCCACCTAGGCAATTTAAATCGCAGGCGGAATCTCCGCCATTCTGCCCGTGATCCCAAATCGTGGCAAAACGCGGGGGGTGCGTTTGCGAATCGCGATGCTATTACTTTTTAACCACTTCAGCCCCGGAAGGTTTTACCCCCTTAATGACCAGGCCATTTATTGCGATACAGCACTGTGATATTTTAACTGACAATTGCGCAGTCCTGCGATGCTGTACGCAAACAAAATTGATGTCCTTTTTTCCCCACAAATAGAGCTTTCTTTTGGTGGTATTTGATTACCTCTGCGGTTTTTATTTTTTACACTATAAACCAAAAAAGAGCAACAATGTTGAAAAAAAACAAAACAACATTTTCTTTTTGCTATAAAACATATCCAATAAAAATACGGTATGTAAAAAGTCAAATGTATTCATCAATTTAGGCCAATATGTATTCTGCTACTTATTTTTGGTAAAAAAAATCCCCAATAACGTATATTGATTGATTTGCGCAAAAGTTATCGTGTCTACAAACTATGGGATAGATTTATGGAATTTTTATTTTTATTTTTACTAGAAATGGCAACAATCAGCGATTTTTAGTGGGACTGCGACATTGCGGCAGACGAATCTGACACTAAGTGACAATTCTTGGGGACCAGTGACACCAATTCTGTGATCAGTGTTAAAAAAAAATGCACTTTCACTGTATAAATGACACTGGCAGGGAAGGGGTTAACATCAGGGGCGAGCAAAGGGTTAAGTGTGCTCCTAGGGAATGCTTTCTAAAGGCCCGTACACACTATATGAAAATCGGAAGTAAAATTTTGTTCGACAATCGTTTCGGATCGTTAGTACGGTGCTTTCGACAGCCGATTCCGTTTTTTCGTCAGACAAAAGCTGGATCTGCAGATTATAACATTTTTGTCGTACGTGAACGTCCAATTTTCATTTAATTAGTACGGTTTTCATACAAAAAAAATCGTAAGAGCGAGACTACGCATGCTCAGAAACGAAAGAACACATACAAAACTAACACATTAAGTCACTTCTGATGTTGTATTCTGTCGTACGAGAATTTTCGTATGGTGAGTAACCGCTTCACTTTCTACATGAGACTGGCATTCCACAAAAAATAGACATCCGAAAAGCTGATCGTGTGTACGAGGCTTTACTGTGTGGGGGATAGACTGACTGGAGGAAGAGAGACATCTGTGTTCCTGATTAGCAGTAATCACAGATCTCTCTCTTCCTCTGTGACAGAACGACGGTCTGCCTTGTTTACATAGGCAGACCGCCATTCTGCCTCTCCTGTCCTGTCTCTCCTGTCCAATCATAGCAAGAGCAGATCTCCGGAGGCGCGTGTGCGGGCCCCAGACCCAGGAAGAGGAAACAACGTACAGGTACGTTGTTTCACGTAGCCGGACCGCCCTGCAGCAGTATATGTGCGGTGGGTGGTCCGGAAGCAGTTGATGGCGCCCTAACACGGTCCGATTTTGCCACGTGATAAATCGCGGCACATCGCAACACGTGACGCTGTCACCCAAAAGAAGCTTTGTGTGTTGCAATTTATCGCATGACCATCGTGGCAAAATTGCACCGTGATTGGGGCGTCCCATTAACAAGTATTGGCATCGCAAACGCATCCTGCGTTTTGCCGTGATTTGGAATCGCAGAATCGGGCAGATTCCGCCCGCGATTCAAATCGCCTAGGTGTGAATGGAGCCTAAGCCGCCTGCTCGTACCTTGTATGGACAAGCAGTTACACTCTGCCAGGAAGACTCAATCATCTACCTAGAGTGCTCAGCAGCACCCCGGTAGTTCATTGAGAACTACAAGCCAACAGCTGCAAAGGCTGTCAGTACATGTAGTTTTCACATTCACAGATCTCTGTGAATGAATGACAAAGCCACAGAAGATCGTCTTCTTCAAGGGGGTGCTGGGGCCGGAGCTACAGTAACATGTTACATGTGTAGCGCCACCCTCGAAAGAGCCTCTTGGTAACTTCAGGTTCTTTGTGCCACATCTCGACTCCAAGAACAACCTCAGCCTCTCTGACACACCTGGTTGAATAAATTACTACAACACACAAGTTTACAGTACCTATGAACCTGTTGGAGTCGGCACCCCCTGGCCCGTTTAGGGGGTTTAAAATCCTGGGAGGTGGGGAGGGGTTTATGATCATGTGACCGTAATTGGCTGTCACGGCAGTCACATGATCGGAAAGCTCCCGATGGCAAGTAGTGATCGGGAGCCTTCCGTTAACTGCCGGTAATTGTACCGGGAGCGCGCAGGGCACTCGTTCTCAGCACAGCTGTATTCACACCAATTCACACAAATATACCGCTGCTCGGCAACAAGGCCCACCCAGGGGCGGACTGATAACTCATGGGGCCCCCGGGCAATAGGAGATTATAGGGCCCCCAGGCAATCAGAGATTATGGGGCCACACAGTATACACACACACAGTATACAATCACACAGTATACACATACATGTACACACAGTATACACAGACAGATGTAAAAAAAACACAGATTTATACATACTGTCCCTGGTTTTACTGAGGCTGGCAACCCTGATGGGGCCCCCTAGTGGCCCAGGGCCCTCGGGCAGTGCCCGAGTGGCTCAATGGTCATTCGGCCCCTGGGCCCACCACATATTTGCACGCGGCTGGCACCAACCGGTTAATAATAATTTGCATAAATGACAGCGTAAGGCAGAGTTTAGCCCATGGCGGGTAAAGTAGAATACAGCCTGCTAAACAAAATCTGTATAAGTACCTCTATATTAAAAGCAAAAATCAATACGTGAATACGTAAATAAGTAAATCAATAATAAACAACACAACTGTATCATACCTCCCAAGATTTTGAGATGGCAATGAGGGACACCTACTAGCAAACATATGTAGGCATAGGACACGCCCCCTGCCACAAGGAGAATTAAACAAAAAAAAAAGGTTAATTAAATCCACAATTGCTTTTTTTTACCACTACTATTCCTTTATATTGGCTCTTAAAATTTACAAATGCAGAAATTTAGAAATTGGATGAAAGGTTTAGCACTGGGAAACACTGATTTTTTGAAAGATAAAATGTGCATTTTATATACAACTATATAGATCAGACCAAAATGAGGGACAAATGAGGCGGGAAAGAGGGACAGAGGGACATTGCTCCAAATCAGGGACAGTCCCTCCAAATCAGGGACAGTTGGAAGCTATACTGTACTCTAAAATGTGTCCAAAGGGATAGCAGTTCCCTAGTGGTTTTGAGTGTACTCAAAGGAATAACAGAGGGTAGGGTACCCGTAAATGGCAAACAAGCTGGGCATTGGGGCAGTTAGAGTTGTAGGGCCGTCTTTTTGCCTTAAATCTTCATCAGCTAATAGTTGGAGCTCGTTTGTGCGCGTTGCGGCCGTGAATAAGTTCTGCAGGCAGTATTAGGGCTAAAGGATAGCAGGGTAGACAGTTTGCTAATGGCTCAGTCACAGAAGCGATAGTGGATAATCCTGGCAGTAATGCTGTCATTTAGCTGGCAGGTTGCAGTGCGGTGCTGCGGTCTCACACTCTCACTGGTGGCTTTTGGTCAGCGTGGTTCTCCCTCTGCTCTCAGGTGCACTGCAAAAAAGTGATCACCCCCCCCCCCCCCCCCATGGTGACACTGAACTACTCTGATGACAGGATGTAAAAAGTAAAATTGCAAAAAAAAGTTAGAAAAAGGAAAAAATGTGTTTATTTATTTATTTTTTTTTACATACTGTCACCAGTCAGTATCACTAATCACCGCCGCACCAGTCATATGTTGACGCTGTACTGCACTAATGACAGTATAATTTTTTAAAAAATGTGAAAAAAAAACCCAAAATGTATTTCTCTATTTTCATTTTCCAAAAAATTGTGACAAAAAATTACAACTTCAAAAAAAATTGCCATGCCTCTTACTAAATACCTTGGACTGTCTACTTTCCAAAAAGGGGTCATTTGGGGATATTTATACTAACCCGGCATTTTAGGACCTCAAGAAATGAGATAAGCCGCCAGTACATTAGGATTGATTAATTTTCAAATACACTATACCATAGTTTGCAGACGCTATAACTTTCACACAAACCGATTAATATACACTTGGGATTTTTTTTTTTTTTTTTTTTTTTACTGAAGACATGTTGCAGAATACATTTTGGCCTAAATATATAAAAAAGTTTGATTTTATTGGATATGTTTTATAACAGAAAGTAGAAAATATAGTTTTGTGTTTTTTTCAAAATTTCCGGTCTTTTATATTTACTTATAGAATAAAAAATAAAAAACCCAGTGGGGATCAAATACCACCAAAAGAAAGCTTTATTTGTGTGGAAAAAATATATAAATTTTGCTAGTGTACAGTGTTGCATGTTCGCACCATTGGCAGTTAACCTAGTGCAGTGTTGAATAACAAAAAATGGCCTGGTCATGAAGGGGATAAAACCTTCCGGAGCGCAAGTGGTTAAATAAGGTGACACCTGCGTTGGGGATTAATCCATCGTGGGGTTGTGGCCAGACTCATTAACCCACAGCTGATGGAAGCAGCTAGGAGTCTGAAAAGCTCCTTGGCTGCCTAAAAAGTTGATTCTGTCTTAGACCCCTTTCGCATTGGGGCGCTTTGCAAAGCGCCCTGAAAGAGCCGCTGCTGTCTCTGGAGCGATGCGCTGGCAGGACGGGAAAAAAAGAGTCCTGCTAGCAGCATCTTTGGAGCAGTGAAGGACCGGTGTGTATATCGCTCCTTCACCGCTCCTGCCCATTGAAATCAATGGGGCACCGCGGCTATACCGCCAGCAAAGCGCCTCTACAGAGGTGCTTTGCGGTGGTTTTTAACCCTTTCTCGGCCGCTAGGGGGCGTAAAAACGCCCTGCTAGCGGCCGAAAAACGATAGTAAAGCGCCACTAAAAATAGCGGCGCTTTACCGCCGACGCACCTCCCGCCCCAGTGTGAAAGGGGCCATAAGGCCATAAGGCCCCTTTCACACTGAGGCGCTTGTAAACTGCCAGTAAAACACTGAGCACTTTTGAAGAGCTTTTCAGTCGCTTTTGATGCGCTTTCCATTCATTTCAATGGAGAGGGGCGTTTTTTCACTACCCTGCCAGCGCATTGCCCCAGTGTGAAAGCATTAATTGAAAATAGGTTTTCTTGAGCTTTTCAGGCACTTTTTGCAGCGTGAAAGCGCCTGAAAAGCGCCTCAGTGTGAAAGGGGTCTAAGCCTCATACACACAATCGTATTTTCTGACGAGAAATGTGCGATGACAGGCTGTTGGCGGAAAATCCGACCGTGTGTACGCTCCATCAGACAATTGTTGTTGAATTTTCTGTGGACAAATGTTGGATGGCAGGTTTACAAATTTTCCACGAACAAATGTCTGTTGTCGGATTTTCCAAGCGTTTGTACACAAGTCCGTCGGACAAAAGTCCAAATTACAAACGCGGTTGGTCTTGTAAACTAGCGTTCGTAAAGGAGAATTAACATTCATGACGCGGCAAATGATGAAATCTCCAAATGCAGCGCACAATTCTCTTCTTCTTTAATGGGATAATAATGAAGCTGCTTTGCTGGTGATACTGATGGAGTTATTGCAAACTAATTTTCAAAGGCTTTTTTTTCTAGTGATATCAAGAATAATATTATTATGCTTTTTTTAATTTTTATTTGGGCAAGTTACCACAACACCATTATCCCGTAGTTTTTAAGATCAAAGATACAACTATGTTGGTGTCCCTTGTTAAATTTACATTGTATTACTATTTTTTAAAATATAACTGCCTACTCCCAAACTGTCATTTGAAGTAAAACACATAGCCAAGTATTATTCTCCACAATTTTTTTATTGTACATTAAAAAAAGGAAACAAATAAAATTAGACATGCTATCTGCCAATAGAACTTATACCAAATCAAATCATTATACAATCAAAAAAATTATGTCAAAGCAATAACTCCAAGGCCAATAATAAATAATGCGTTATCTCCACCGATTCCACAACATTGCTGGTTGATGAACGGCCGTTCAGAAACAAACTGAAAAGCACGAAATGAAAAGTGCGAAATGAAAAGTGCGAAATGAAAAGCGTGAATCAACACTCACCAAACTTCTACTAACATGAAATTAGCAGAAGGAGCCCAAAGGGTGGCGCTAATAAGATGAAATACCACGTAGTACATCTAGTTCGTAATTGTTGGCCAACAATTGTGTGGCCATGTGTATGCAATTTGGGCCAATGCCCTTCGGACAAAATTCCACGGTTTTGTTGGCCAACAATCCGATCTGGTGTATGAGGCTCTAGCCTATGTCCCGGGACCACAGTGTCACCTCTACTTGAGTTAGTGCATGGGAAGTAACCTAATAAGGCATTCATTACAGTGATTGGACCCTGCTAGTGGGCAGAACCTGCGTAATTAACCACTTGCCGCCCGCCCTATTGCATATTGACGGCGGCAAAGTGGTTTGATAATCCTGATCGGACGTCATATGACGTGATCAGGATTATCCGCTATTGCATGCCCCTTGGGGCGCGCACCACGGCGATCGGGGATGACACTTGTCCCTCGGACACAGTCCATCCCTGATCAGGGTAAACAGCCAATGAAATGGCTGTTTACCCATGTGATCGGCTGTGTCCAATCACAGCCGGTCACCTGTCATAAAAAATCAAGCACGCGCAATGCGCGCCGCCGGGGGCGCGCAGCGTGCCGATCGGAGAAGGCGAGTGTCCCTCGGACACAGCGCATCTCCGATCAGGGTAAACAGCCAATGAACAAGTATAAACACTGTGGCGGTTTCCAGGGATCTCTCCTTCTCTCTCCTCACACACCGATCGTGTGAGGAGAGAGGAGAGATCTGATCAGTGAGTAAAATATCTATTTTTACTGTCTACTGTCTGCACAACACGAACCCCCCCCTCATCAATAAAGAGAACCTGTCACAGCACATCAGGATCTGTCACAGCCCATCAGGATCTGTCACAGCCCATCAGAACCTGTCACAGCCCGTCATCGGTACCACCATCAGCACCGGTACCACCATCAGCACAGCCACCGCCATCAGCACCGCCACCGCCATCATCACCGCCACCGCTATCAGCACCGCCACCGCCATCAGCACCGCCACCAGCACCGCCATTGGTACCATCTGGATCTGACAGCCCATCTGTCACACAGGCCACCAATCAGTACCATTAACGGTACCGCTATTAGTACCGCCATCGGTAACATCTGAATCTGACAGCATATGTGTCATAGCCCATCTGTCACACAGGCCCGCCATCACTACCGTCGCACAATCCCGCCATAAGTACCGCCAAAAGTACCACCATCATGTCCCAAAGAGTTTATACACCTGAGGAGGCATATAATGTCCTTACCATGTCGGATGATGAGAGCAGCGGGGAGCTCTCATTATCCGATTCTGGTTCGGAATACGAGCCAGTGGAGGGTAGCGGATCGGAGTCCGAGTCAGCGGAGGAAACCGCCCCTCCTAAAAGAGTAAGGAGATCAGGACCGAGATCAGAAAACCTGCCTACCACCAGCAGCGCCAGACCCCAGGAAGAGGAGCCCAGTACAAGTACTGGAATTGCACATCCAGCCCAAAGAATCCGGGCCCAGTCCTACCTTCCCGATGCCCTGGCAAACCCCTTATGGTTGCCTGCCAACTCAGGATCCGCTACAATCCCCCCTTTCACTGCACAGCCAGGTGTGCAGCTGAACACTTTGAATTTTTCATATTTGGACTATTTCCATTTGTTTTTCCCAGAAGATTTGTTGCAGTACATGGCGGACCAAACAAATCTCTATGCAGAGCAATTTATTGCTGCCAACCCCAGTTCGTCCTACGCCCGTATGTTCCATTGGCGACGTCTCACACTAGATGAATTCAAATTGTTCTTGGGCCTTACTTTTAATATGGGGCTTACAAAGAAAAACGAACTGCATGCCTACTGGTCCACCCACCCCATCCACAACTTGCCCCTATATGCTTCTGTTATGTCCAGGACACGGTACGATATGATAATGCGTTTCCTACATTTCAACGACAATTCGCAGTGCCCGCCCCAAGATCATCCCAACCACGACAAATTATATAGCTTCGCCCCCTAATAAATTCTTTTACCAAACGATTTTCTGAAGTCTTTATCCCTGACCAAAATATTTGTGTAGACGAATCCCTTATCCACTTTACTGGCCGACTGAATATCAAACAGTATATCCCAAGTAAAAGAGCCAGGTACGGAGTGAAATTTAACAAATTATGTGACCGAGCCACTGGTTACGTGTACTCATTTTGCATTTATGAGGGAAAAGACTCCCAGCTCCAGCCCCGTGAGTGCCCCACATACATAGGAACCGCATACCCCCTGTTCAAAAAAGGTTACCATGTATATGTAGATAATTACTACAGCAGCTTGCCCCTTTTCCGTCACCTGTATTGTGAAAAAACCCTGGCCTGCGGTACCTTCCGAAAAAATAGGAAGGGCTTCCCAGAGAATTTACTAGCAAAACGGCTACAAAAGGGGGAAGCCGCATTCATGAGGAATGAGGAGGTGTTGGCCATGAAGTGGAGGGACAAGAAGGATGTTCACATGATGACTACCATCACAATGACACCTTGGTGGAGGTTCAGAGAAGACGTGGCCCCGTAGTAAAGCCTGAATGTGTCCATGACTACAATCTGTATATGGGGGGGGGTGGATTTAAATGATCAGATGCTGCAACCATATTTGTCAACCCGCAAGTCCAAATATTGGTATAAAAAAGTTGCATTTCATCTGTTTCATATGGCCATGTTCAATTCATTTGTCTGCTATCAAAAATCACCCGAAAACCAACCCATCACCTACCTCAAATACTTTGAAAACATTGTCACTGCCCTTATTTACCAGCAAGGACCCGCCCCAGGAAGCATTCGCTCTGAGAGTGTAAGTCGACTTCATGAGCAACATTTTCCCTATAACATCCCCCCCACAGAATCCGGAAGAAGACACCAAAAGGGATGTCGTGTATGCTCAAGTGGAGGAGCCAGAAGAGATACAAGTTATTATTGTCCCCAATGTCCCTCCCAACCTGGCCTGTGTATCGGTGATTGCTTCAAAAATTATCACACATCCATCAGATATTAGTTCCCCTTATTAGTAACAGACTGTCATTTCCCCATTTCAAATACCTGTGTGCATGATTTGCCTGCCACCATGTTTCTACCTTCCATGTTAACTGACCCTGGCCTGTTTACCGACAATGTCTTTGCCTGCCGTTTTAACCACGTTTCTGACTTCCATGTGCACCGACCTCAGCCTGTTTACCGACGATGCCTTTGCCTGCCATTTTAACCACGTTTCTGACTTCCACGTGCACCGACCTCAGCCTGTTAAATCGGCCATGTTTTTGCCTGCCACTTGGACTGATCTTTTGCCCTTCTACTTCAGTACACAGGGGTCTCACATATGTGAGGGGCTTCAGAATAGCGTTCTGAGTAGAGAAAATCAGTTTTTGGTTTTCTGTGTTCCCAGAACAGGGTCTGGTTGCCCGGAGGCTTCAAAGAGATTTGGGTGGGAGAAGCCTCTACCCCTGTCCCCCTGGCCCTAAGCTTGATGGTCCTTCCTGCTGCCTGGACCAATACTTTGGCTGTGCTGACCATATCGATGCCTGTAATGACCCAGGACTTTATGGACTGTTTATTTCTGCTGCCTGGACCAATACTTTGGCTGTGTTGACCATATCTCGGCCTGCTGCCTCTACTGACTATAGACAGAATTTTTGCCTGGACATCTCTGCCTGCTACCTGGACCAATGCTTTGGCTGTGCTGACAGTATCTCTGCCTGAACTAACTATGGACAGTATTGCTGCCTGGACGATTGCTTTTGCTGTCGCTGACCACATCCCTGCCTGCTGCCTGGACCGATGCTCTCCTCTGTGGACCACTAAACTACTAAAACCACAGGTAATCTTTTGTTATTTGGTATGTACATGTTATGTATTAGAAATATGAACGGCCTTCAAAAATATGATCGGTAGTAATGAAATTATATGTGTAATTTATGCTCCTAGAACGACTGGAGGTGCTATTTGGATGTTGGGCCTCTGTATGTGGCCAGGCTGTGTAAAAGTGTCACACATGTGGTATCGTTAAACTCAGGAGGAGTAGCAGAACGTATTTTGTGATGTAATTTTTGCTATGTACATGCTATGTGTTAAAAATATCTTATAAATTGACAACTTTGTGTAAAAAAAATGCGTTTTCATTTTTTTCCCACATTTTCCGAAAACTTCTGGAAAAAAATGAACCGTTCAAAAGACTCATTATGCCTCATAGATTATACATTGGGGTGTTCCCAAAATGGGGTCATTTTGTGGGCGTTTCCATTGTCCTGGTGCTCCAGGGCCTTCAAAAGGGAGATAGGTCGTCATGAAATTATATGTGCAATTTTGCTCCTAGAATGCCTAGAGGTGCTACTTGGATGTTAGGCCTCTGTATGTGGCCAGGCTGTGTAAAAGTCTCACACATGTGGTATTTCCATACTCAGGAGGAGTAGCAGAATGTATTTTTGGGTGTAGTTGCAAGTATATGCATGCTGTGTTCAAGAAATATCCTGTCAATACAATAAGTTTGTGTAAAAAAAAAAAGTCTTCATTTTCCCAAGAATTGTGGGAAAAAATTACAACTTCAAAAAACTCACCATGCCTCTTACTAAATACCTTGGAATGTCTACTTTCCAAAAAGGGGTCATTTGGGGGGTATTTGTACTTTCCTTGATTGTTAGTGTCTCAAGAAATGAGATAGGCCTTTAGTACATCAGGTGTGACCAGATGTGATCTATTTTCAGTGATTTGCACCCTAACTTATAGACTCTATAACTTTCGCACAGACTAAATAATATCCACTAATTTGGGTTATTTTTACCAAAGATATGTAGCCGTATAAATTTTGGCCCAAATTTATGAAGACAAATGACTTGTTTGCAAAATTTTACAATAGAAGCTGAAAAAAAGTATTTTTTTTTCAAAATTTTCGCTCTTTTTTTGCTTATATCGCAAAAAAGAAAAAACCCAGCGGTGATTATATACCACCAACAGAAAGCTCTAATTGTGAGGAAATAATGATAAAAATTTTGTTAGGATACAGTGTAGCATGACAGAGTAATTGTCATTCAAAGTGTGAGAATACTAAAAGCTGAAAATTGGTCCAGGCGGGAAGGTGTTTAAGTGCCCTGTATTGAAGTGGTTAATGATAGGGTTGGATAAGCCACTCTAATAAGTGAGTGGGGAGCTGGGTGGGACTGTCCTGTCACTGGGCAGTCCTGAGGGTGAGGTTAACCATGTCCGGGGAACCAGAATCTAAATGTTGGTAAGTACTGTATGTAAAAATTTTCTTTATTTGGCACCAGAGATATTCCTTGCTGCAGCTAAATTCAAGATCTGACAGCCCCATGCCCAAATGGATCTGCTGAAACATGTCAGCATAGGTTTTCTCGCTTCGTGGAGCAGTATGGAAAGTCTGCCGCATAAATATCTCATTAGATTCTGCCTAGCAGACCAGAAAGAATGGTGCAAATGAATGTACATTTCATTTGAATGTCACAAACGTATCTTTCCCCCGATAAGAAATATGCTTAGTAAACAAAACGCAGGGTCATCGTGCCAGGGAGAAGGCTCTTAATAGTATTCCCGCTTGAAGGTGAACCTGCTTTATAAGACCGCTCCTGACATTAAAATTCATGAAGATTCGGAGGAGCGAGAGAGAGCTGAGTGGGCATTAGAGCCTGGGCCAACTGGGACTTTCAATACATTGTACATTTGTGATAAAAAAAAATCAATCTTTGCTCGCCACAAACCTCCTCGGCAATCTGAGAAAGAGAAATAGAGGGGACATCTAGTTTATGTCTTCATATTAATCAAAGCCACACGGGCGATGAAACACAAATGGAAACAAAACCAGCTCAAGTCATCTCCCAAAAGCCGAGAACTGCTGGTTGTGTTTTTTTTTATTTTTTATTTCACCGCTCAAGAAAGGGCTAAAGAACGCAAATTTGTCTGATAAAAAAGACATTGCCTAAAGCTAAGCACAAAAAGGAAAAGTCAAAAACTCCTGCGCTTATGAGACTGCCGTGAGGTTGATTCTAAAGAGATGGAAGGGTCTTCAACAATCAAACCACCACATCAGCTGTGCTGCCACTCACAACAGGTCAGGGGGGACCCAGAGAAAATTCTAAAAGGAAAAAAAGAACAGAGAGCACACAAGCCTTGAGCATTACCTTTGGAGCACTTTAATGAATGAAAAATGTAAAAAATGCATACTCACAAACGAGTTACATATTCAAGCATCGAGTGTATAGTCCATAAAATGCATCATCCAGCAAGATCAGCTGGCAAGCAACAGCAGTGGGATATATAGTCCAAAAAGCAGCTGACGTGTTTCGAGGGTGTCCCCTTTTCTTCAGAGCTAGATTTGGTATGAAGGTCAATAATCTTTATCATAATCAAGTCTAGCTCTGAAGAAGACACCCTTTTTGGACTATATATCCCACTACTGTTGCCTGCCAGTTGATCTTGCTGGATGATGCATCTCATGGACTATATACTCTATGCTTGGTTTAGTAAATGCCAATAGACTGTGCACTTTTCAAGTGTAATGGCTCCGGAGCTTAGTAAATGAGGTAAAGCTTCACTTTAAAAAGAATACCCAATCACATGCAAGGAAAATTTAAAAAAATGAATTTTTTCTTGCATGTGACTGGATGATGAAAGTTTGCAGACCTTCCCTCATTTACTAAGCTATAGAGCAACTGCACTTGTCGAGGGCAACTGCACTTACAAAGCACACAGTCTACTTTGCCTTTAGTAAATCAGTGGCAAAAATCACCCTTCCTTCCCCGGTACAACACTGGAAGCAAGCTAGATATTTTGCTTATGGGACCACAAACACAGAGAATCAACAAGATTAACACAGCCCTAGGTTCGCCACTGGAAACCGGAGAACGGGGCAGGAATGTACTGTAGGTGAGAAGCCAGCACTGCCAGCCAAGATTTGGCAAGTTCTTGGGCTTGTTCACTGGTGGACATCTTACTGTGCTTGTTTGCTGCAGACCCATACATTCCTAGGGAGCTTTTTTAATAGAAAATGTTATTATTTTGTTATTCCAAAAACATTTTTTACCAATTAATTTTTTACCTCCAAACCCCACCTCAAAGTTCACTACTGCTGGAGGATGAGCATAATCTGTCAAGTTTCCAAATATAGTTACATAGTTACATAGTAGGTGAGGTTGAAAAAAGACACAAGTCCATCAAGTCCAACCTATGTGTGTGATTATATGTCAGTATTACATTGTATATCCCTGTATGTTGTGGTCGTTCAGGTGCTTATCTAATAGTTTTTTGAAATTATCGATGCTGCCCGCTGAGACCACCGCCTGTGGAAGGGAATTCCACATCCTTGTCGCTCTTACAGTAAAGAACCCTCTACGTAGTTTAAGGTTAAACCTCTTTTCTTCTAAACTCCCTTCCGCAAAAAAGTTTTATCCCTATTGTGGGGTCACCAGTACGGTATTTATAAATTTAAATCATATCCCCTCTCAAGCGTCTTTTCTCCAGAGAGAATAAGTTCAGTGCTCGCAACCTTTCCTCATAACTAATATCCTCCAGACCCTTTATTAGCTTTGTTGCCCTTCTTTGTACTCGCTCCAGTACATCCTTCCTGAGGACTGGTGCCCAGAACTGGACAGCATACTCCAGATGCGGCCGGACCAGAGTCTTGTAGAGCGGGAGAATTATCGTTTTATCTCTGGAATGAATCCCCTTTATAATGCCAATATTCTGTTTGCTTTATTAGCAGCAGCTTGGCATTGCATGCCATTGCTGAGCCTATCATCTACTAGGACCCCCAGGTCCTTTTCCATCCTAGATTCCCCCAGAGGTTCTCCCCCCAGTGTATAGAGTGCATTCATATTTTTGCCACCCAAATGCATTATTTTACATTTTTCTACATTAAACCTCATTTGCCATGTAGTTGCCCACCCCATTAATTTGTTCAGGTCTTTTTGCAAGGTTTCCACATCCTGCGGAGAAGTTATTGCCCTGCTTAGCTTAGTATCGTCCGCAAATACAGAGATTGAACTGTTTACCCCATCCTCCAGGTCGTTTATGAACAAAATAAATAGGATTGGTCCCAGCAGAGAACCCTGGGGGACCCCACTACCCACCTCTGACCATTCCGAGTACTTCCCATTTATCACCACCCTCTGAACTCGCCCTTGTAGCCAGTTTTCAATCCATGTACTCACCCTATTGTCCATGCCAATGGACCTTATTTTGTTCACAGGTTCCTCATCTTGGTGTGCATGCATGCTGGAGACCAGTACTTCCCCAAGGTGCTGTTTTTCTTAAGTAAAAAAAAAAAAAAACGCATTATATTGGAATTCCAAAAAGAGTTTTTTACCAACTGGAATACATTTTAATGAGAAACAAGGTAGAAACTTCGTTTACAGGACCACAGATAGAGACAAAGTTAGTCAATGACAGATAAAAACAAAAATTTCTGTTGATGCGAACTACATACCCTTACATTCCTAGGAAGCTCTTGCATAGAAACAAAAACTGTATTATTTTCAAATTCCAAAAACAGTTTTTACCCACTAAAGTCTATTTTATTGAGAAGGAACCTAGACATGTTGTTCACAGGATCAGAGACACAATGGGGGAGATTTACTAAAACTGGAGCGTGCAAAATCTGGTGCAGCTCTTCATAGAAACCAATCAGCTGCCAGGTGTTATTGTCGAAGCTTAATTAAACAAGCTGACGTCAGATGCTGATTGGCTACCATGCAAAGCTGCACCAGATTCTAAATGATCCAGTGTAATGCTGGCCATACACTATACGAAAAATCGGCCGAAAAAACGTTCGTATAGACACTTCGTTCGTTTTTCGGCAAGTTAATGGGCACAAATCGATAATCGTTTGTGACGTTTTTGTGGGAAAAAAACGAACGGGAAGTTTGGAAAATTTCTGCCGAACGTACGATAAATTGCAAGGTTAATGTGTTTCCCGTCCGAACTGTCTGCACTAGGTATATGTAAAAAAACGAACAAAAAATTATTTATTCATGTCCACTGAACAATTTATCAGCCATTATATGATGGCACGATCGTTTGCGGTCACGGTCGAATGTTCGTTTTTCGAAAATGTGTTCGGCCGATTTTCTGTATAGTGTATGGCCAGCATTAGTATATCTCCCCCAGTGAGTCAGCAACAGAAATAACGCATTGCCAAATAAGATGCGGTAAATATCCAGATATGTTCACCAAGTCCCCATCTTTGTGTGCATGCGTGCCGCAGACCCATACATTCCTGGGTGGATTTTTTCTTTAGTAGAATAAAAATGATCTGATTTTGTAATTCTAAAAACAGTTTTAACACACTGGAGTCTATTTTAATGAGACATGATCTAGTTCTAGTTCCCCGTCATTTGGATTTGTATGGAAACTGACCAACACAAGTAAATTGGTTCCATGGTGAGATGGAAAACTTTGACGTGATATTCCTGAGGAATGACCGCTCAGAAACAATTCCTCTCACACTAAACCAGTACCATATTCCTCTAGCTAATCTTGATGGATCTTAAGCCCCTAGTTGGGCCAGTAGGTGTTGGGGAATGGAGCTATCATTGTTAAATTTGTTTTTGAGGGTGCATATATCATGGCTGTTATCTTTACCTTTGCCTTGCTGTTATGCATGTCACTGACCGGAGACAAGCATGTGGATATGAGGTGCTTTAACACTGGACATGCACATGCTCCTACAACAGCAAGTTGCAAGAACAACCACCCTTGAACCTACACCATCAAAAACAAGTTATTAATGGCCAGGCTCAATCCAATCATAACTGGTTCCATCCAAAATAAGGTAGAAGCTTCAATTTGAAGTGGATTAGTCCTGATTGAAATTTGGGAGCAGCAGGTACCCGTGTCTGACCTAAAACTCAGTTCTGCCATCTAGCTGTAGCAGGCCAGTGCCACAAATACTATGCCCATGTACAGATTTATCTTAGCGCCGTTTTCCATATGTTCGGAGGGAAACTGACTTTCATTAGTTATTTGCTCAGCTACTGATGTATAATATAGTCTATTGACGTAAAGATTATATCTGACACTGTTTCCCTTTAATATCTTATTTACCTGAGCAAACTTCCTTGAACTGTAAGTCTAATATTAACGTTCCTCAGAAAGGAAAAAATGCACAAAGTAAATTTCGCTGAAATCGGTGGGTGGAATTTCTTCTTTGACAGCTGTTCGATAGTACATTATTTCTGACAACTTCATTTGTCATCTGTAAGGCTTCTTTGAAATGTGCAAGTTCTGTTATTGAGAAAAGCGGGAAGCAACATTTCTGCCCGCCAAAACTGACATTGTCTACCCAACATACCCTACCTAACTCGGAAACACAGAGAACCGCCATACACACAGAGTGAAAGAAATGTTCTTTGTAGAAACAACAGAAATGTTCAGAGTTGGTTAAAGATGATTGCAAAACACAACCCTTTGAGCTATCAAGGTACAAAGATAGGTCTAGAGTAATGCCCCGTACACACGGTGGGACATTGATCAGACATTCCGACAACAAAATCCTAGGATTTTTTCTGACGGATGTTGGCTCAAACTTGTCTGCATACACACGGTCATACAAAGTTGTCGGAAAATCCGATCATTCTGAACGTGGTGACGTAAAACACGTACGTCGGGACTATAAATGGGGCAGTAGCCAATAGCTTTCATCTCTCTATTTATTCTGAGCATGCGTGGCACTTTGTGCGTCGGATTTGTGTACACACGATCGGAATTTCCGACAACGGATTTTGTTGTCGGAAAATTTTATAGCCTGCTCTCAAACTTTGTGTGTCGGAAAATCCGATGGAAAATGTGTGATGGAGCCTATACACGGTCGGAATTTCCGACAACAAGGTCCTATCACACATTTTCCGTCGGAAAACCTGACCGTGTGCACGGGGCATAAGAAGGGGAAACATGGATGCAGGGCCTACATGACTGGGTTAAAAGGGGTTTGGCATAGGTAGGGGTTTTGGAAGTTAAAAGTAAATAGGGAATTAAAGGGTATTTACCAGTTAGGTCGATCCGGCTGGAATAGGAGGGGCTACAACGGATAGTTGGGAGGAAGGTTCTGGGAAGTCTTTAGTTGGAAGAGAGCTGGCATTAGGGAAACTTCCCACCCTCCCTCTCTTTTTAAGCTTATGCGGGTTGTTGTTGCATTCTGTTGGGGACAGTTATAGGTTTGGTTTATATATGTCATAGCAACTGGCAGGTGTACAAGGTCTTTGAAGTTGGTCATTATGAGCAAATGTAAGTTGGTAGGACCTTTGGTACAGCTCTCCTTATTTTGCATGGTTCAGTGCCAGTAAATTGGGGTTTTTCATGATTGTATCTGCAGTTATTGCTGTAATTGTCTCTAAAGTGGTGTTGTGTGGCTGGAGGCCCACCTTATGGGTTTACATAGGTACTCAGTTAAGTAGAAATTCCTACAAGCAGTGTTAGTTTTGTAAATTTTCAAATTTTGATTTAGTTTTAGTCATAGTTTTTTGACTAAAATGCCATTTTAGTTCTAGTCGTATTTTAGTCATCTGAATTGTTTTTCTTTTTTTTAGTTGTATTTTAGTTGACTAAAATCTGCAGTACATTTTAGTAGACTAAAATATCCTACTTTTTAGTCGACCAAAATAATTTTAGTTGACTAAAATCAAATGAGTTTAGTTAAATTGTAATGCAATATACATTTTTCTCTGAGGAGGCCTGTTATGCCCTATACACACGGGCGGACTTTTCGGCATCAACGGTCTTTCCAACTGACTTTCGACGTAGTTACATCAGACTTTCGACAGACTTTCTAACGAACGGACTTGCCTACACACGATCACACCAAAGTCCATACATACATACATTTTACATATCGTAAAATCTTTGAAACTCTGAGATTGGGCAAAAGGGTCATATTGGCCAAACTGGTCACTATAGGGACAAGGTTTGATAGGGAAAAGCCTACTCGTGGTGGTTAATACAATGGTAAGATGGTCTCAAAAACAAACAGTGTTGGCTGGCACCATAGCAATAAACTTTGGTGATACATGAGTACATATTTAAATACTATGCCAACACTCTGGTAGTCGTGAGAATACATGTGTAACAAATGTGGGCAATATGTAACACACTGGCAATTGCAGCAAAATGTGGGTGACACACTAATTGCATCATCTAAACCACAACACTATATTTAATTTGACCACATACATCAAACCACTTTAAAAGGAACAAAATTGTATACCAAGTCAACTTATTTTTCCAAAAACCAATACTGTATTTACAGTTAGATAACCACCATACATGACTCATAATCACAGCTTGGCACCCACAACAAAACACAAAAAGTAATACTACTAACTAACTTTTCACAGCAGTATAATCTACAAGAGAAATAGGTTAAGCAATGAATAACATGACGCACTTGCAAGATCAATTGGATGAGTATAACAAGATCCCTAATTTGCACCCAGGTGTCACTTAATATAGTTGAAGGACATGCTGGCATTTTCTTCTTCCTGAGGGACCTTGGTGTGTGATGTACGCTTCCCGATATGCTTCTTCTGACTGCCAAGCGAATTTCCATGTTTCAGTGACTTTCTGTCATGCCACTTTTCCTTGGCAGGGCACCTGAGGGAGAGGAGAAGGGCATGTATATGGGGAAGGCAGGAGGGGCAGAAGAGACAGTACTGTGGTATATGCTAAAGAGGTAGGAGAGAAGTCATGTAGGTGGAGAAGAGGAGCATTTACAGTGCCTTAAAAAAGTATTCACACCCCTTGAAATTTTCCACATTTTGCAACCAAAAATGTAAATGTATTTTATTGGGATTTTATGTAATAGACCAACACAAAGTGGCACATAATTGTGAAGTGGAAAGAAAATGATAAATGTTTTTTACATTTTTTTACAATGAAAAATCAGAAAATTGTGGGGTACATTTGTATGGCGCCCCCCTGAGTCAATACTTTGTAGAACCTCCTTTCACTGTAATTACAGCTGCAAGTCTTTTTGGGGATGTCTCTACCAGCTTTGCACATCTAGAGAGTGAAAATTTTGCCCATTCTTCTTTGTGAAATAGCTCAAGGTCTGTTAGATTGGATAAAGAGTGTTTATGAACAGCAATTTTCAAGTCTTGCCACAGATTCTCAATTGGATTTAGTTCTGGATTTTGGGCCATTCTAACACATGAATATGCTTTGATCTAAACCATTCCATTGTAGCTCTGGCTGTATGTTTGGGGTCGTTGTCCTGCTGGAAGGTGAAACCCCGCCCCAGTCTCAAGTCTTTTGCAGACTCTGTGTCCCCCACATGGCTTCTCGCAAACTGCAAACAAGACTTCTTATGGCTTTCTTACAACAATGGCTTTCACTCCCATTAAAAGGCCAGATTTGTGGAGAGCACGAGTTATGCCCTGCACACACGGTCGGACATTGTTCGGACATTCCGACAACAAAATCCGTGGATTTTTTCCGACGGATGTTGGCTCAAACTTGTCTTGCATACACACGGTCACACAAAGTTGTCGGAAAATCCGATCGTTCTAAACGCGGTGACGTAAAACACATACGTCGGGACTATAAATGGGGCAGTGGCCAATAGCTTTCATCTCTTTATTTATTCTGAGCATGCGTGGCACTTTGTCTGTCGGATTTGTGTACACATGATCGGAATTTCCGACAACGGATTTTGTTGTCGGAAAATTTTATAGCCTGCTCTCAAACTTTGTGTGTCGGAAAATCCGATGGAAAATGTGTGATGGAGTCTACACACGGTCGGAATTTTCGACAACAAGGTCCTATCACACATTTTCCGTTGGAAAATCCGACCGTGTGTACGGGGCATAATAGTTGTCCTGTGGACAGATTCTCCCATCTGAGCTGTGGATCTCTGCAGCTCCTCCATAGTTACCATGGGCCTCTTGGCTGCTTCTCTGATGAATGTTCTCCTTGCCCGGCCTGTCAGTTTAGGTGGACGGCAATGTCTTGGTAGGTTTGCAGTTGTGCCATACTCTTTCCATTTTTGGATGATGGATTGAACAGTGCTCTGTGAGATGTTCAAAGCTTGGGATTTTTTTTTTTAATCTAACCCTGCTTTAAACTTCTCCACAACTTTATCACTGACCTGTCTGGTGTGTTCCTTGGCCTTCATGATGCTGTTTGTTCACTAAGGTTCTCTAACAAACCTCTGAGGGCTTCACAGAATAGCTGTATTTTTACTGAGATTAAATTACACACAGGTGGACTCTATTTACTAATTAGGTGGCTTCTGAAGGCAATTGGTTCCACTAGATTTTAGTTAAGGGTATCAGAATAAAAGGGGGCTGAATACAAATGCACATTACACTTTTCAGATATGTAATTATAAAACATTTTGAAAACCATTTATAATTTTCCTTCCACTTCACAATTATGTGCCACTTTGTGTTGGTCTATCATATAAAATCCCAATAAAATACATTTATGTTTTTGGTTATAACATGACAAAATGTGGAAAATTTCACTTTTTCAAGGCACTGTATACAACAGAGGTTGGTCTGGCCTGTTGGCGCTGGCTAGACCTGCCTCTACGTGAAATTTTCTTGGTAATTGACTCTCCTCACTAATTAACTAATCGATAACTATGAAGTTGGATTACTTTCTCAATGACAGTCAACATTAGGAGGTTACACGTGCACACACATACGATCATAGGCTACCTTCCTTAAGGGCATAAGCGCTCTATGACTGGTTTGCTTGAGCCACCAAAATTATTTATTGCAATATACCAGGGTAAAGACTTTTAAAGACAATTGCAGGAAAAATATTGTTTCCAAAGATACATTTTTTTTTTTATTATTACATTTTTATATGGGAAGGGGGGGTTCTTTTTGGCAGGGCAATTGTCCTCTTATGAATCCGATGTGTCTGTAAGTTGAGTTATTTGATCTCATTCTTTGCCTTACACTTTTCACAAACATTTGTCCTCTTTTTGGTGGTTCTCTGAGGTCTGTCATTATGAAGGGCAATTTCTCCTTCAGTTAAATTTCAGACATACAGTATATGCTGCATCATGAGGTTTATTTCTGTACTGTTGTCTGCCTTGTTAAAGGGCTTGTAAACCCTCAAGGTTTTTCACCTTAATGCATTCTATGAAAAACCTTCTGTAGTGCAGCAGCACCCCAGAGCCCCCCTTTGACTTACCTGAACCCAATCGTTCCATCAACGGGGATGAGCACAGCAGCTCCAGCCGCTGTCTTGGGTCCTCATTGGATAGATTGATAGCAGCGCAGCAAATGGCTCCCGCTGCTGTCAATCAAATCGACATGGGAGCCGGGGGGCGGGGCCGAGTCCTGCTGTCTGTGTCAATGGATGCAGCAGCAGGAATCAAGAGCACGCCCACACGGTTGTCCCCTTGGAATGCGGGTCTCTGAGGGGGCACTCGATGCGGGGAGGAGCCAGGAGCACTACTGGGGGACCCCAGAAGAGGAGGATTGGGTTTGTTATTAAAAAAAAAAAAAATAACCTTTACAAACCCTTTAAGTGATATTCCCACCATTTTTTTTTTTACATTTTTCCCTGTTGCCGTTTGAATGTAAGACATGCTGGTTGCCATGGGGCATTGGGTGGACTTTTTGAAATATCGGCAGAGGTGCCCCGAAGTATTTTTAGTCCAAATCTAGCATATTAGAACACTTTTTGTAATAGTGTGGGGGTAAACTAGAAGCCTAGAAGCAATGTAAAGAGGAATCGCTGTAGTGCACAATTGTAGCAAACTGTAAAGGCAACCACTAATAGATATGGTATGAAACCCATTAGATCAAGACTGAATTTAAAGGCATAGGCATAGAACTAAGGCAAAACTTTTTCTGTCATTTTGCATAGAGTAGGGGAGGGTTGTAACCCCTGTCAATATTTTTTTCTTGTCATCTGTATCCCATTGGGGAGATTTTTCTTCACTTCCTGTCCCATAGCCAAAACAGGAAGTGAGCGGAAATCCCTCCAAAATGAGGGAATCCCTGGTTGTCACCAGAACTAGTGTCCCAGTTAGAAGGTTTCTCCTCTATTACTGTTCTGGGGACAAACCAAAATGTAGGTTTTTCTTTCAGTGATGGCAGCAAACAGCACAATTAGGGAGGGTGAATCTCCCTAACAGGGGCACAGACGGCAATAAAAACCTGACAGGGGTTTTAATCCCCCTCCATGCTATTCAAAACTAAAACTAAAAAAACGCCTTTTGTTGTACTTTAATAAATTCACATAACGTGCATTAAATATGCACTTATTAACCGCTTGCCGACCAGTGTACGACGATATCTGTCGGCACAATAGCACGGCTGCGCAAATGGGCGTACAGGTACGTCCCCTTTAAGACGCGGCATTGTGACCGTGCCCACGACTCAATGTCCGCCGGTGTCCCGCAATCGTGTCACGGAGCCGCAGAACAGGGAGATGCCTATGTAAACAAGGCATTTCCCTGTTCTGCCTTGTGACATGACAGAGATCTACTGTTCCCTGTCATCGGGAGCAGTGATCGCTGTCATGTCAGTGGTAGCCCACCCCCCCCACAGTTAGAATCACTCCCTAGGCCACACTTAACCCCTTGATTGCCCCCGAGTGTTTAACCCCTTCCCTGCCAGTGTCATTTAAACAGTAATCAGTGCATTTTTATAGCACTGATCGCTGCATAAATGACAATGGTCCCAAAATAGTATCAAAAGTGTCCGATGTGTCCGCCATAATGTCGCAGTCACAATAAAAATCGCAGATCGCCGCCATTACTAATAAAAATAAATGAATAATAAAAATGCCATAAATCTATCCCCTATTTTGTAGACGCTATAACTTTTGCCTAAACCAATCAATATACGCTTATTGTGATTTTTTTTTTTTTTTTTACCAAAAATATGAAGAATAATACATATCGGCCTAAACTGAGAAAGACATTTGTTTTTTTTTATATATTTTTGGGGGATATTTATTATAGCAAAAAGTAAGTTTTAGTAGCCAGTACTGAAGAGCATTGCAACTGCAATCAGTGCATCCAGGCTGCAATGAACAGGCTCCTGTATTGCTTACCCCAAGCCCCAGGTCCGTACGGACCTTCTGTTATGGGGCTGGAGAAAATAATGTTTGAACTGCAATTGAGGTGATGTCATGACACTGCTGCTGATGTGATCTGTAAATTCCTCTGCCGTTGAGGCAGATGGGACTTGTGATAAGTTTATTTACAGAACCCTGTGAATGGATGATGCGGCTATGCAGTTGGAGCAATGCAAACTTCTGCTCAGTTAAAAGAAATAACAAATCTACAGGGAGAAGAGCCAAGCAATTCAGGTAAGCAGGAAGGCAGTTGAGGGTAGGGTGTTTGCATATCTCCCAACTTTTTGAGATGGGAATGAGGGACACCTGTTAGCAAAAGTATGTATAGGATACCCTGCCACGCCCCCTTAAAGGAGAATTATACAAAAATAATAATTAGTTAAAACTACAAGTGCTTTTTTTTTTAACACTTCGATTCCTTTATATTGGCTTTTGAAATGTACAAATGCAACAATTTAGAAACTGGATGAAAGGTTTAGCACTGGAAAACACTGCTTGATCGATAAATGGTGCATTTTATATACAGGTATATGCATCAGACCAAAATGAGGGACAAATGAGGAGGAATGAGGGACAGAGGGACATTGCTCCAAATCAGGGACAGTTGGGAGCTATGTGTTTGCTGAATGCAACCATGCTACATATTACACCATAAATGTGGTCCAACATGGTCCAAAAGATGGACTAAGCCAATAAGAGTATCCTGGATGAAAACACATTTATCCTTAAAGCTGAAGCTTTGGTATTGTAGTTTTTACATAGTTACATTGGTCCAGCCATACTAAAGTGCAGTATGTATTTGCCATACCTGAAGGATCTCTGTGGAAGCTGGAAATCACTATAGTAGGCACCACTACTCCACTGATCTACACTAGCTTCTTGGTCCCATGCCAAAAGTTGCCCTGCTGCTTCCCGAAAACAGGAGGTTACTTGCCCAGGACAGGCGCCATTCAGTGAACACTGCATTTTCTCAATGATATGGAGATTGTGATGTCACCGCCCTGCCTTTCCACCTCATCCATTCAGAGAATGCTTATATTCATTGAGAAAATGCAAATTGCTTCCTGAATGGCATCCTTGTATTACACCAGGACAGCCACCTGGCACAGGACCCAGAAGCAAGTGGAGACACTAGAGTCAAGTCTATTTCCAGCTTCCAGGGGGAGCCCACAAGTATGACACATTTTTTTTTTTTATAATCAAAATTTTATTAAGTTTTAGATATAAGACAAAGACAATACAGAATACAAAAATTCACAGATATACAAAGTGCACTTGTCAGGCTCATATACCAGGAACAACTCTAACATAATCAGTCTATGGACAAAGTATACAGATCAGGTGTGTAACATTCCAAGGAAGACACACGGGTCCTCCGCCTGCCCCCACGCCATCGTCAGCACATGTGTGAGAGAACAGGGGGAGAATAGAGCCAACCATTGCATATTTCCCAATAGTGTCAATATACCGAAGAAGACCAGAAAGTGTATCAGATATTTTATTTTATTTTATTTATTTCAGGTACTTATATAGCACCGTCAATTTACGCAGCGCTTTACATATACATTGTACATTCACATCAGTCCTATATTCAACGTTCCAGTGCACAATCGACAAGATACCAATTCCATAACAAAAAAGCTAACCAATAGTGGGAAAGGAACATTTAGAACCAAGAGAAGAAAACGGGCGCTGCACTAACCCTAACTAGCTAGTGCCGGGCACAATCATAGGGGGAGTATGTGGCAATGACTAGCTTATCATCAATTAGTGTATAGGGATTACATTCAATCAGCTAGGATCTCAGGGGAGTAATACATCCACCCTGACCAGATGTCTTTGATATTGTCATATTGGTCTCTAACGGTGTGTATCCACCATTCCGCCTCCATAGTGGCATCCACTTCACTCTTCCAATCTAAAAGAGAAGGGCAGGTGGTTTGTTTCCAAAACCTGGGGATCCGGGATTTGGCAGTATTGAGGAGTCACACTCCTTTTATATAACTTTAAGGAGGATGGAACCCAATGGAAGAGAAAGTGGAGTGGAGAGCTCTCTATGGGTCAAAGAGTCGTGTTTTTTTTAATCCATGGGGTAATGGATTCCCAGAAGGAGGAATGTGCCCCGTTGTCCGTACCCCCTCCAGCAGCGAGCATTCGCTGTCAGGAACATCTAAACTAGATGGGTTGGGGTCCTGTACCCATACCTCCCAACTTTCTGAGATGGGAATGAGGGACACCTATTGGCAAAAGTGTGCAGGCTTAAGACACACCCCCTGCCATGCCCCCTTAAAGGAGAATTGTAAAAAAAATGATTGATTAAACACACAACTGCTTTTTTACAACTACTGTTCCTTTATCTTGGCTATTGAAATTTACAAAAGCAGCAATCTAGAAATTGATTAGTGACTATGGCCTCAAATTAAAGACTAATATATACCAAATAAAAGTGCCATCATCCAGGTTTGAAATGAGAAAATAAAGGAGTGGAGGTGCGAAGGCAATTGCTGCCACTTGCCTACGCACGTACACGTCTGAAACTTGGTAAAAAACAATTAATATATTTATAGCAACATAGAAAATGCAGCAAAACAATTTTAAAACAACATAATACATTCCATAATATCAAAGGAGAAGACCAGCTCACCCACTCAAACGGAATCAGTAAAACGACAGGACCCAAACAATTCCCCCCCCACGGCGGACATGGGAGATTGTAGAAGCAGAATCTGGTTAGAGGATAATAGAGAGTAAGAGTATGGAAGCTAGAGATGTTTTGAGGTGCACACCCCGGTGTGATGGGGTAGTGAACTGAGTTAAAAAGTAAAAAAGTGATGGCATGAGGATAGGTGCGTGGGTGGAAGAGGACGGGGGGGGGTTATGGAGGTGGGGGTTGTGAAGAGTGGTGGGTGATGGATAGGGAGGATAGGTAGGGGAACGGGAACATAGGGTTGGAAGGGGGAGGGGGTGGGAAGGGGAAGAGGGGGGGAAGGGAAAGGGGGGGGGGGGGAAGGGGGGAAAGGGGGGACAGGGGGGGAAAGGAAGGAAAGGGCAGAACGGGGAAGAAGGGGGGGAGGGAAGGGAAGAACAAGAGGGGAGGGGGTATGGGACGGGCAAGGAGAGGAGGGAGAAGGGGGGGAGGGGAAGGGGGAGAGAATGGGGAGGGGAAAAAGGGGGGGGAGGGGAGGGGGGATGAAGGGGGGCAGGGAAGGAACGAGGAGAGGGAGGTGCCACAAGAAAACCACAAAACATCCAATTCATCAAAAGAAATAAATATATATAGGAACGCTATAACTCACCAGGTTACTAAGCTGACCGATTGTAAACGCATGGGATGAGTATACCAAAGTACGGTGTATAACGGTAGTAATAAAGTAAAGGTTACTCCCAGAGTTAAACAATTGCCACTTAAAGTTTAGGGATGCAGCGAAGCTGACACTTGATGTATAAGATCCCAGAGTGACATTGTAGTCTGTAAGATACAATAGTGATTGAAATCAAAACACTGAAGGTTAGGAGCCAGAAAGGGTGAGGGGTTAGAAATCTAGAAATTGGATGAAAGGTTTAGCACTGGGAAACACTTTTTGATAGATAAGTGGTGCATTTTATATTCAACTATATAGATCAGACCAAAATAAGGGACATATGAGGAGGAAAGAGGGAAAGAGGGGCAGAGCGACACTCCCTCAAAATCAGAGACACTTGGGAGCTATCTAAGATTATAAGTGCAAACCTTATAATGGTAGACAATCTTAATGTCAGAAGACAAAGAAACGTATCGGTCAGCTTGCAGACAGGTGCAGGTTTCCCTCCATCCTGTAGGTGGCACTGTGCCATGATTATGGATAGAGACAAGTCTGTTAGGGGAATTGTCCGCTCATGGACTCCGCCAGTACCTCAGAGGAGCCAGCTGTCTGATTGGGCACTGCAACCTTCCAGGATCTCTGGTGGCCATCTTGGTGTGGAACCTTATAAAACAGGGTAACCGCATCATTTGGGCACAGGGGTAGGTCAGGGACAGAGTGTTTGCTTGTACCATCTTATAAGATGACTCTTTGATATGAGAGCTAACAGAAGGGGTATGTGTTAATTTAATCATCCTCTGCACCTGTGAGGGGGTAAATTCCTGTCCTAGTTCTCTCTCCCACTCCCTAATATATTATGGGACCGATGTGGATTGCCAGTTTATTACCACTCTTAAAAAGCTTAACACACATGTGAACCTAACCTCAGTGGGACCACATGTAGCCACCTACCTGCTACTTCAGTATTTGAAGAATTCTAGGAAGCCGAAACCCTTAGGAGACTGTGATGCATCTCTGAAAAAGTAATTTGGAAATAGCCAGAGCCTTTCAGTAAGTGATTGTCCAGTTTACATTAGAAAATGGGGTTAAGGCTGGCTTATTCTTTCAAGTGCAAGCTCAGCTCTAAACAGCATATACCAGCCAGACTATAAAATATCTAAAAATCAATGCCTTGCTACCTGCTTACATCCTTTCAGGAAGGATACAGCTCTGAGTCTGTCTTTTATAACTCTGGCTAAGTGCAAACTGCACAGCACAGACATTAGCCGTGTCCCTTGGGGAAAGGAGAATAAAAGTGATCTCTCTGCAACATTATCTTTACATTTTCCTTACCTTAGCTGTCCTTTCCGGCCAATGAATAATTATAAGCAATGCCACTGCAATGAATTTGATTTCCTTTGTTTTTTGGTTTTTTTTTGATGAATGTTGTACCAAGACCTATGTATTAAAGGTGGAAACTGTTGGTTTACTTTTTTTTGTTTTTGTTCTATGTTTGTGAAATATGAATCTTTTCATTTTGTAAATATTTTTGTTGATCTTTTATGCTTACACAACGGTCCAGGTTTCCATTTCCATATATCAGTTCTACATTTTTGGTTATAAATTTTTCAATAATTGAAATGTGTCACGTTTCTAGGGTACATAAATCAGAATTTAGAACAAATGCAAGATTAGTATTTTTTTGTATTCTTTATTTTTAGCAAGAATACAGTCCAAGAGAAGTCATGACTTAACATAAGAGAGTCATTACATCATGATATAGTCCAAATGAGATCATTAAGTACAGGCTGATAACAAGCAACAAATGAAACAACTAAATACTGGGAGGTGCAAACCTTATAATGGTAGACAATCTTAATGTCAGAAGACAAAGAAACGTATCGGTCAGCTTGCAGGCAGGTGCAGGTTTCCCTCCATCCTGTAGGTGGCACTGTGCCATGATTATGGATAGAGAGGAGTCTGTTAGGGGAATTGTCTCCTCATGGACTCCGTCAGTATCTCAGAGGAGCCAGCTGTCTGATTGGGCACTGTAACCTTCTAGGATCTCCGGTGGCCATCTTGGTGTGGAACCTTATAAAACAGGGTACCCGCATCATTTGGCACAGGGGTAGGTGTTTGCTAGTTTAGAAGAGTGTATAGTGCAGGGATAGGTTCTTGGTGAGTAGAGTCAGGAAACACTACAGTATCCAGACCAGTTGAGTGAGGCTCTACTCGGCAGCATTATAGTGTCATTCCGGTACACTGCAGATGGCCGCCTCTCCAGTAGAAGCCATTCTCTGGTGATACAGGCCCAAGCCTGGTAAGACTGTAAAAAAGCTAACTGATATATATTGCCTTTAAACAGTGCCTACATCTACTGTCTCTATTCATTATTGCTAACTGGTATACAATATACAAGACAAATTACAACATCAAGGACTGTGTGTGTGGACTTGGGTACCCTAGGCCTAGGCCTATTAGCTGTAGCATGAAAACAGAAGCTCCCTCTGACTGCATGGCTCAATTTTTCATAAATCTGAGAAGGTGAGGTTTAAGGAGAAAGGCAGAGGGGAGGGGCAAACCAAAAGGGTAAAGCTGGAAGTATTATAAGGTCTAAGGAATATGCTTGAATAGCTGCATTCTTGGCTATACTAGCCACGATGTGACCCCAGAAATAACGTAATACAAGTCGCTTCTGGGGTCATTATTTGCAGAAGGGATCAGGGAATGAATGTTCCCTGGGCTCCTCCTACTCTCACTGTATGAGCAGTTTCCCATGGCCCCCAGAGGAATGAGAGAGCCCAAGAACCACTGCGGGTTCCACCAGTGGGACTGGGGGCACACTTTGGGAGCCCCATAAAAGTGATCAGGTGGCTCTAGAGCCGTCCAAATCACTTTTATCAGAAAGCCCTTCACCAGCTGTAAAAGCCAGGGCCAAGCTCATAGCAGCAGAAGCAGCAAGATTAATTTAACCACCTGTCTACCAAGTCATTTATAAATGTACCTTCGGAGACAAGTGGAATCCATTAAACCCCTGATGTCTTTCCTGTGTTCCACTGAAGCTAACGGAGTGGAAAAACATTAAGTACACATCATGGTTTACTTATGGCATCTTCTTGCATTTCTCTGGTCTCCAGAGCTCCCTTTTCTCAACCAAGGCTCTGTGGAAAGCTACGGTTCCTCCAGAACTTGCTAGGGATTCCTTGATAAGTTAGCAAGTTCTTCTTTAAAATCAGTAACCGCTGACACCAATGACCTTTTAAGCCATCTGATAGAGGGATCTTCTCTCCATGGACCACCAGTGCAATGGGACTCTTCTCTCACTGACCACAACTCCCTATTATTACCGATGTAAAGGAGTTCTTCAATGACCACCAATGTAAGAACACTACAATTTTGTTTGCTGTACATTATTATTATTTGTTGTGTCTCATTATTATTACTTAAAATAATTTTGTTATATAGGCCAGTCCAGGATGTATTTTTTTTACTATGCCATATTCCTTATTCTTTTATTCATTATATCCCAGCCTACTGTTCATGCCAATATATCATGAGCTGTGGCTATAGTAATTATTATCAGGGTTGCCCTGAGACCTGAAATTTTTTTCAAGCATTCCTCCATTTTAAACAAGTTCGGAAAGGCTATTCTAGGTAATCCTTTTCTTCCATGAAAGATGAAGGGCATTAAAAGCTAATTATTAAAAGAGAACTATAGATCATACTTATCTAGGTGGGTGCTTCATCAGTCCAATGCTGCATTTGTCCCCCACCAACTGGCTGAGAACTTAGCGATCAGACATTGCTGATCGCTCGGTTCTCAGTGCTCCCTCAGTAGAGAGCTGGTGACTGTCAATCAGGAGCTCTCTGCTCTGCCCCCCATCCCTGCACTCATTGGAGCGCTGGGAGCGGCCGGCTCAGTGTCGGGTGGATCTCAACCATTTTGTCACAATCTTTCCCCAGCATGGACCGGCTCTGTGACATCAGCCGACAGCAGGCTTCGGCCCGCTGTCTGCTGAAAACAGGTCACAGGAATACAGAATGAACTGCACTCCTGTGATCCACAGGAGAAGTACAGCCAAACGAGCTTTGGCTTACTTCTCCTTTAAAGGAGTTATAAGGTCACAGCATACACTTTGTTTTTATAACATCAGCATTGTATTAACAATATAAACAATAGCTAAATTTAACAATAGGGGTGGTCGCAATGTTCAAGTCGAACGTAAGTTCGACTCAAACATCGGGACGTTCGTGACAATTTCGAACACTGCGGAGCGCCCCATAATGCACTGCGAGATCGCAGTGCATTGACGGCTGCTGATTGGCCAAAGCATGCACCTAACCTGTATGCGTGGCCAATCACAGCGCGGTCTGCTGTGAGTGCCATGATTGGCCAATCATGGTTTAAGGGGCTAAGTCCACGCCCCACACTATATAAGGCTGCTGGAACGGCCGTGTATAGTGTGCATTTTTAGTGAGATTGAGAACTTGAGCTAGATTAGGCAGGATAGTTAGTGATGTGCAGGCAGTTTAGTATATACAGTATAGTCAGTGTAGAATATATATACAGTGCAGGCAATATATTAATATACAGTATCTCACAAAAGTAAGTACACCCCTCACATTTTTGTAAAAAAATTATTATATCTTTTAATTTGACAACACTGAAGAAATGACACTTTGCTACAATGTAAAGTAGTGAGTGCACAGCTTGTATAACAGTGTAAATTTGCTGTCCCCTCAAAATAACTCAACACACAGCCATTAATGTCTAAACCGCTGGCAACAAAGGTGAGTATACCCCTAAGTGAAAATGTCCAAATTGGGCCCAATTAGCCATTTCCCTCCCCGGTGTCATGTGACTCCTTAGTGTTACAAGGTCTCAGGTGTGAATGGGGAGCAGGTGTATTACATTTGGTGTTATTGCTCTCACTCTCTCATACTGGTCACCAGAAGTTCAACATGGCACCTCATGGCAAAGAACTCTCTGAGGATCTGAAAAAAAAGAATTGTTGCTCTACATAAAGATGGCCTAAGCTATAAGAAGATTGCCAAGACCCTGAAACTGAGCTGCAGCACGGTAGCCAAGACCATACAGCGGTTTACCAGGACAGGTTCCATTAAGAACAGGCCTCGCCATGGTCGACCAAAGAAGTTGAGTGCACATGCTCAGCATCATATGCAGAGGTTGTCTTTGGGAAATAGACATATGAGTGCTGCCAGCATTGCTGCAGAGGTTAAAGGGGTGGGGGGTCAGCCTGTCAGTACTCAGACCATAGTCCAACCAAAAATGAAAAACATCAAAGAAGGGAAGAAAAGTCCTCAATGTGTATATAAAACATAGTCCACATAGATGTGATAACTTTGTGAGAAAGGCAATTCAAATACGTGACATCCAAGGTGAAAATAGAAGAAGCACACCACCACCAGATCTCATGGACCCTAGAGGGCATACGCCCAAAGGGGTCAAATCAGGCTTAGGTGGTGGGTGGTGATGGATATTCCACAGGTATGATGGAGATGGACATCCAGAAATAAACCATGGACTTGTATGTCCCTCAGGATAAGGTTGAGGAGTGGATGGTGGTAATATGAAATAAGGAGGAAAAAAGCCACATAGCGTAATTCCGTAAAACAAATATCCAAATTTATTAAAATAAGAAATACACTCACATGTACGTCTTTGTAAAATCAGCGCTGTACAGAAAATGGCGGCAGTGGGGGTCCCCCTCAAAATTCATACCAGGCCCTTTGGGTCTGGTATACAATGTACCCCATACCCATTCACATGGGGGGGGGGATCTGGGGGCTTCCAGATTTCGATAAGCCCCCCACCGACAGACCCCACCGACAGACCCCCACGACCACCGGGCCAGGGTTGTGGGGACGAGGCCCTTGTTCCCATCAACATGGGAACAAGGTGCTTTGGGGGGACCCCAAAGCACCCTCCCGATATTGAGGGCAAGCAGCCTGGTATGGTTTGGGGGGGGGCGCTCGCTCGCCCCCCCATTTCCTCACCTGCCTGGCTGCTTGCTCGGATAAGGGCCTAGTATTGATTTTGGGGGGGACCCCATGGCAATTTTTAAAAAAAGGTTTGGTGTGGAGTTCCCCTTAAAATTTATGCAAGACCCAAAGGGCCTGGTATGGATTTTGGGGGGACCCAACGCTGTTTTTTTTTTAATTTTGCTGTCGATTTTTTCTTGATTTTCCATCTATATTGCCAGGAGTCGGCAATACATTACAGCCGCGAGCAAGTTTAAATGACATTTTTTCCTTTAGAAATGTAATTTTGCTGCGGCACTGTTCTACACATCACACAGATGCGCCACTTTACAGGCAGACTAAGGGGACCCCCAGGCACAATATTTAAAGGAATATTTAATTTTTATTGTTTCACTTTAAGCATTATTAAAATCACTGCTCATGAAAAAACGGTCCTTTTAAAAACTTTTTTTTGCATTGATACATGTCCCCTGGGGCAGGACCCGGGTCCCCATACATTTTTTATGGCAATAGCTTGCATATAAGCCTTTAAAGTTAGCACTTTCGATTTTTCATGTTCGTGTCCCATAGACTTTATTAGGGGTTCGCATGTTCGCTCGAACTTTTTGCCTGTTCGCATGTTCTGGTGCGAACCGAACCGGGAGGTGTTCGGCTCATCCCTATTTAACAATCCAATATGTTTACTTGAAAAATGTCCTTTCATGTTGTGAGTGCTGCCTGTCTGCTGGTTGTCTCTTTCCACAACTTCCTGTATTCCCTGCATGCTTTGCAGCTTCTCTTTAATTCCTAAGGACTATATGTCCCATGGTACCTTGCTGCCTGCATGCAGTGATTTCTGTACTGACTTCACCTTCTGAAACTCCTTCTCTCAGCACCTCTGTAGATCAGAAGGCAGGCTCTGTGAAAGGTGTGACACAGCAGTGCATAATCACAGGTCATAGTGACCGCATGTCACAGAATTCAAGGAAGTAAATGTGTGGGGATCTTCACAAAGTAAGTTAACAAACTTCAAGATTATTCATACTGTATAGGAGTAGACTAGAAATAATTGAAATACAATGTAGAAATGAATATATGACTTTACATTTTGACCATAGATTTGCTTTAAGAGATGTAAAATATTTATGATCTAGAAGATAAGCGGCAGACTTCAAAGATGAAATGTTGCTCTCGTTTACAATCTTTATCATGAAAGATAACCCGTGCCTAGGTGCCATGATTCGAATGCTACATATCTTATCAATGAAAAGGTTTTATAGCTTCTATTACAGAGAGTGTAAGGCCTCTTTCACACTGGGGCGGTAGGGGTGTTGGCGGTAAAACGGTGCTATTTTTAGCGCCGCTTTACTGTCGTTTTTGCGGCGGTATTCGGCCGCTAGCGGTGCCGTTTTAACCCCCGCTGGCGGCCGAAAAAGGGTTAAAACCGCTCGCATAGCGGCGGTATAGCCGCCCTGCCCCATTGATTTCAATGGGCAGGAGCGGTGAAGGAGCGGTGAATACACCGCTCCTTCACCGCTCCAAAGATGCTGTTTGCAGGAGTTTTTTTTCTCTCCTGCCAGCGCACCACTTCAGTGTGAAAGCCCTCGGGCTTTCACACTAGACAAACAGCAGTGGCAGTTTAAGGTCGGTTTGCAGGCGCTATTTTTAGCGCAATAATAACTTGACCAAATTTGACTATGTGTGGGCTTCATCAGACCTGCAGCGGACCTTTTCTGTCGAAAATGCGACAGACTTTAGATCTAGAACATGTTTCAAATCTTTCCGACAGACTCGAGTCCGGTCGAAAAAATCCGTTCGTCTGTATGCTAGTCCAACGGACGAAAACCGACGCTAGGGCAGCTATTGGCTACTGACTATGAACTTCCTTATAGTGGTCTGGTCATACGTCATCACAGTCGAATCCGTCAGACTTTGGTGTGATTGTGTGTAGACAAGTCCGATTTGACGGAAGTCCGTAGAAAAGTCAGTCGAAAGTCCGCCGAAAAGTCCGACGTGATTCAGTCCTTCGAAAGTCCGGTCGTGTGTACACAGCATTAGGCTCCATTCACACCATGTCGGTACGACAGTGCGTGCAAGTATTTATCGCGTGTTCCTGCATATTGCTTGTAGGGCAGCCCCATTGCTCAAGAAACTAGAAAAAGAAGTCCCTGACCCTTTGGCAACATCACACCACCCAGGGACGTGCAGTGAGGTTAGTGGCTGGTGAGGCACTGGCTAGTATCAGAGCCAGATACACACAGGTTACATACGTCGCAATCGTTAGAGCGAGAGTAATAATTCTAGCACTAGACCTCATCTGTAACTCTAAACATGTAACCTGTAAAAAAATTTTAAGCGTCACCTACGGGGATTTTTAAATACTGAAGTTTGGTGCCATTCCACGAGTGTGCGCAATTTTAAAGCGTGACATGTTGGGTATCTATTTACTTGGCATAACATCATCTTTCACATTATACAAAAAAAATCGGGTTATCTTTAGTGTTTTTTTTTTTATCTTTCATTTAAAAATAAAACGTGTTTAAAAAAATTGCACTGGCTAATACCCATGTTTATATAAAACATGGGATGATATCTGCGCTAGGATTGCAGTTTGAGATGGGTACAGAACCAGAAGAGTGGACTGTGGGGGGGGGGCAATGGAAAGAGGTCATTGCAGCCAGGCTGGCTGGAAGGGCCTGAAGAGAGCTATCTGGGATTGGTAGCTGAATAGAGGACAGTTAGCACCTGAACTATTTCTACACCACAGGGGCCCGAGGCCTCTGCCCGCAAAAGGCAATCCACCAAGGCCTGGCCGAGTTAGTGTCAGACCTAACCATGCGGTGCTAGCTAGTCTGGAGGAGTAACAGTCTGCAGCAAGTGAACAAGTGAAGTGCTGGAGGAGGGAAGGAAAAGAGATCTTAAGCAAGTGTAGCACTGCCACCTTGGGGACTGCTTGGATTTACCTGCTCAACTGGTGCGTCCTGAGCCTGGGAACATTCCAACCCACCTGACACTCTGGGTTCAGACATCTTTCTACCACCTTATAGTAATAAGTCTAACCACTCAATGAGGTTATAGTCTACTAATGTTTACTGAATAACTCAAGGAAGATTTTGTTGCACAAAGGAGGTAATCGATCAACTGAACTTCGGATAACAGTCTTAGTTCAGAAGAAGAATTCCTCCACATTAATACAAGTAAAAACAATCTGGAGATAACAGTATATTATATACACATAAGTACAAGGGAGTACTACTTCCACATGACCTGAAAGGATAAGCAAGAATTAAGCATTAGTTCTATTCAACTTTTAATCCTAATGAGAGATCAATTAAACAAGGACGGTATGAGGGCCCTTTAGGTATTAACCACTTCGCGCCCGCGCTATAGCCGAAAGACGGCTGCAGCGCGGACGCTATCTGCTGGGTGGACGTCCCTGGACGTCCAGCTGTTTACTTCCGCAATGCGCGCTCCCGCGGGCGCGCATCGCGGAAGTTCTGTGCTGGCCGTGTCCCTCGGACACAGCCAGTCACAGATCGCCGTAAACGGCCAATGACAGCGGCCGTTTACAGTGCGATCGGCGGTGCCAATGGGAGAGGATCTCATATGTAAACATATGAGATCATCTCTCATCGCCGGCTCTCCCTCCTCACACAGAGACAGCGTGTGAGGAGGGAGAGCGAACCGCTGCAGCGGTGAGTGGGGAAAAAAAAAAAACTAAAAAAAAGTCGTCAGTGTCTCCTGTCATCCCTCCCCACTGCCTGTCGCCAGTGCCATCTGTCCCCACAGCCATCCCTCCCCAGTGCCATCCGTCCCCACAGCCATCCCTCCCCAGTGCCATCCGTCCCCACAGCCATCCCTCCCCAGTGCCATCCGTCCCAACTGCCATCCCTCCCCAGTGCCACCCGTCCCTACTGTCATCCCTCCCCAGTGCCATCTGTCCACAGTGCCATCCCTCCCCACTGTCATCCCTCCCCAGTGCCATCTGTCCACAGTGCCATCCCTCCCCAGTGCCACGTATCAGTGGCATCTGTCATCAGTGTCACGTGTCATCACTGCCACGTATTAGTGCCATCTGTCATCACTGCCACGTATTAGTGCCATCTGTCATGAGTGCCATCTGTCATCAGTGCCACGTATTAGTGCCATCTGTCATCAGTGCCACGTATTAGTGCCATCTGTCATCAGTGCCATCTGTCATCACTGCCACGTGTCATTAGTGCCACATATTAGTGCCATCTGTCATCAGTGTCAAGTGTCATTAGTGCCACATATTAGTGTCATCAGTGTCAAGTGTCATCAGTGCCACGTATTAGTGCCATCTGTCAGTGCCACGTATTAGTGCCAAATGTCATCAGTGCCACGTATTAGTGCCAAATGTCATCAGTGCCACCAGTGACACATATTAGTGCCATCTGTCATCAATGCCACGTCAGTGTCATCAGTGCCACGTATCAGTGCCATCTGTCATCAGTGCCACGTCAGTGTCATCAGTGCCACGTATCAGTGCCATCTGTCATCAGTGTCACATGTCATTGTCCTGGTGCTCCAGGGCCTTCAAAAGTGTAATACGTAGTCAACAAGTTAGATGTGTAATTTATGCTCCTAGAACACCTGATGGCGCTCCCTGCATGTTGGGCCTCTGTATGTGGCCAGGCTGTGAAAAAGTCCCACACATGTGGTATCATAATACTCAGGAGGAGTAGCATAATGTATTTTGGGGTGTTATTTGTGGTATACACATGCCATGTGAGAGAAATAACCTATTACAATGACAATTTTGTGGGGAAAAAAAAAAAATCTTCATTTTGCAAAGAATTGTGGGAAAAAATGACAACATCAAAAACCTCACCATGCATCTTACTAAATACCTTGGAATGTCTACTTTCAAAAAAGGGGTCATTTGGGGGGTATTTGTACTTTCCTGACTTGTTCGGATTGCAAGAAATGAGATCAGTCCACCAGTACATCAGGTGTGATCAATTTCTTATGATTTGCACCATAACCTGTAGACTCTCTAACTTTCACAAAGACCAAATAATATCCACTAATTTGGGTTATTTTTACCAAAGATATGTAGCAGTATAAATTGTGGCCAAAATTTATAAAGAAAAATTAATAATTTGCAAAATTTTATCACAGAAACTAAGAAAAATGCGTTTTTTTTTTAAATTTTCGGTCTTTTTTTATTTATAGCGCAAAAAATAAAAAACCCAGAGATGATCAAATACCACCAAAAGAAAGCTCTATTTGTAAGAAAAAAAGGACAAAAAATTCATTTGGGTACCGTATTTCATGACTGAGTAATTGTCATTCAAAGTGTGAGAGCACTGAAAGCTGAAAATTGGTCTGGGCAGGAGGGGGGTTTAAGTGCCCAGTAAGCAAGTGGTTAATGACAGTAATATCCCAGTTGCTGCCCCGATGGTCTTCGCTGGCAGTTGGACCTCATTAACTATATCCAATAAGGTGCAGCAACAAGGTAGTGGTATTTCTTGGAAAGGTTGATGCAACAATGTCCAAATAAAGATGCAGCAAAGTGTTTCCCCAGGGTAAAGCTGTCTGTGCACAGTGTCCCAAGTGAAGCAGCAAAGAAAAGTTTGCAAATGTGGGCAATTGCCCTTTCACCAATGACCAGGCCGATTCATTGCCTTCCAAACAGGGATTCGCGAAGAGGCGTCCTTGCAGCGGTTCCACTCGCAACGATCGTCCGATGCACAACACAAAGCATGGGTTGTCAGTCTATCAGGGTGGTGCTGGTTAGGTGTCTGAAGATCAGCAAGCAGTGATGGGCCCTTCTCAGCCTTTGCAATGTCGTACACCGTGTGGTAGGCAGCGACCTCACCCTCTCTGAACAGAAAAGGTGTTCTCTCAGGTTGAGGTCAGGACTCTGTGCAGGCCAGTCAAGTTCCTCCACCCCAAACTCACTCATCCATGTCTTTATGGACCTTGCTTTGTGCACTGATACAAATCATTTGGTGGAGGGAGGATAAATGGTGTGGGGTTGTTTTTCAGGAGTTGGGCTTGACCCCTTAGTTCCAGTGAAGGGAAATCTTAAGGCGTCAGCATACCAAGACATTTTGGACAATTTCATGCTCCCAACTTTGTGGGAACAGTTTGGGGACGGCCCCTTCCTGTTCCAACATGACTACGCACCAGTGCACAAAACAAGGTCCATAAAGACATGGATGAGCAAGTTTGGGGTGGAGGAACTTGACTGGCCTGCACAGAGTCCTCACCTCAACCTGAGACAACACCTTTGGGATGAAATAGAGCGGAGACTGTGAGCCAGGCCTTCTTCTCCAACATCAATTCCTGACTTCACAAATGTGCTTCTGGAAGAATGATCAAACATTCCCATAGACACACTCCTAAACCTTGTGGACAGCCTTCCCAGAAGAGTTGAAGCTGTTATAGCTGCAAAGGGTGGGCCAACTCAATATTGAACCCTACGGACTAAGACTGGGATGCCATTAACGAGCGAGTGAAGTCAGAGGAGGGCAGGGTTTCATTTGGTTAAGTCAGGGTGGCCTCGCCCTTGCCTATATAACAGCCAAAAGACAGCAGTCGCTGGGAGGCCTCCCATGGAAGCAGAGTTTTTTCGTTGTTTTTTTTCTATTTTTCAAGTCCGTCGGGCAGCGTGATTGACGATGGATGTACATTGCAGGACTTTTTTAAAATTTATTTTTATTTTTTAATAAAGGAATTGTCAAAAACTGTCTATTGTGGTTTTTACTTTTTGACACTTTTTTTGGTGAATGGGTAGGGGTACAATGTACCCCATACCCATTCACATAGGGGGGGCGGAATCTTGGGGCTTCCAGATTCTGATAAGCCCCCCACCCGCAGACCCCCACAACCACCGGGCCAGGGTTGTGGGGACGAGGCCCTTGTCCCCATCAACGTGGGGACAAGGTGCTTTGGGGGGGACCCCAAAGCACCCCCCGATGTTGAGGGCAAGCGGCCTGGTATGGTTTGGGGAGGCACTCACTCATTCCCCCTATTTCCTGGCCTACCTGGCTGCTTGCTCAGATAAGGGCCTGGTATGGATTTTGGGGGGGACCCCACAGCAATTTTTTAAAAAGTTTTGGCGTGGAGTTCCCCTTAAAATCTATGCCAGACCCAAAGGGCCTGGTATGGATTTTTGGGGGACTTCACGCAGTTTTTAAAAAAAATTTTGGCGTGGAATTTCCCTTAAAATCCATACTAGATCAGATGTGCCTGTTATGGACTGGGGGGGAGACCCATGCCAATTTTTTCTTGATTTTTCATCTATATTGTCGGGAGCCGGCAATACATTACAGCCGCGAACAAGTTTAAATTACATTTTTTCCTTTAGAAATGTAATTTTGCTGCGGCACTCTTCTACACATCACACAGATGCGCCACTTTACAGACAGACTAAGGGCCCCCCCAGGCATGATATTTAAAGGAATATTTTTATTTTTATTGTTTCATTGTAAGCATTATTAAAATCACTGCTCCTGAAAAAACAGTAGTTTTAAAAACTTTTTTTTGCACTTTGCACTTTGTGTCCCATAGACACAAAGTGCAGTTTTCAGGGTTTTCATGTTTGCTCGAACTTTTTGCCTGTTCGCATATTCTGGTGCGAACCGAACCGTTCGGCTCCTACCTATTTAACAATCCAATACAAGTTTACTTGAAAAATGTCCTTTCATGTTGTGAGTGCTGCCTGTCTGCTGGCTGTCTCTTTCCACAACTTCCTGTTTTTCATGCATGGCTTGCAGCTTTTCTTTAATTCCTAAGGACTACACGTCCCATGGTACCTTGCTGCCTGCATGCAGTGATTTCTGTACTGACTTCGCCTTCTGAAACTCCTTCTCTCAGCACCTCTGTAGATCAGAAGGCAGGCTCTGTGAAAGGTGTGACACAGCAGTGCCTACTCACAGGTCATAGTGACCGCATGTCACAGAATTCAAGTAAGTAGATGTGTGGGGATCTTCACAAAGTAAGTTAACAAACTTCAAGATTATTCATACTGTATAGGAGTAGACTAGAAATAATTGAAATACAATGTAGAAATGAATATATGACTTTACATTTTGACCATAGATTTGCTTTAACAGATGGAAAATATTTATGATCTAGAAGATAAGCGGCAGACTTCAAAGATGAAATGTTGCTCTCGTTTACAATCCTTATCATGAAAGATAACCCGTGCCTAGGTGCCATGATTCAAATGCTACAAATCTTATCAATGAAAAGGTTTTATAGCTTCTATTACAGAGAGTGTTAGGCTCCATTCACACCATGTCGGTACGACAGTGCGTGCAAGTATTTATCGCGTGTTCCTGCATATTGCATGTAGGGTGGCCCCATTGCTCAAGAAACTAGAAAAAGAAGTCCCTGACCCTTTTGCAACATCACACCACCCAGGGACGTGCAGTGAGGTCAGTGGCTGGTGAGGCACTGGCTAGTTTTAGAGCCAGATACACACAGGTCACATACGCCGCGATCGTTAGAGCGAGAGCAATAATTCTAGCACTAAACCACCTCTGTAACTCTAAACGTGTAACCTGTAAAAAAATTGAAAGCGTCGCCTATGGGGATTTTTAAGTACTGAAGTTTGGCGCCATTCCACGAGTGTGCGCAATTTTAAAGTGTGACATGTTAGGTATCTGTTTACTTGGCATAACATCATCTTTCACATTATACAAAAAAATCGGGTTATCTTTAGTGTTTTTTTTTTTTTTTTATATTCATGAAACTTTTTTTTCCAAAAAAAAAACACGTTTAAAAAATTGCTGCTCAAATACAGTGTACCATAAAAAGTTGCAACGACCACCATTTTAATCCCTAGGGTGCCTGCTAAAACAGTATAAATAATGTTTGGGGGTCCTGAGTAATTTTCTAGCAAAAAAATGACGATTGTTACATGTAGGAGAGAAGTGTCAAAATTGGCCTGGGTGGCAAGGGGTTAATTACCATAAGTAAGTAATATACAAATAATTATTATATATTGTTTTTAAACCTTCGCCATCTCTCCATCCTTTGAAACTAAATCCCCTTCATCATTATTTATGGGGCCAATATCATCTGACCTCCCTCTCTTACTATTTATATAATTAAAGAATTTCTTGGGATGATTTTTTTTTACTCTCCTCTGCTATGTGCCTTTCGTGTTCTATCTGCTGCGCTGATTGCACCCTTACATTTCACTTTTGCATACTTTGTAAAGTTTGAATGCTGATGATGACCCCTCAGCCTTGTATTTTTTGAAGGCCTTCTCCTTTGCTTTTATATGCATTTCTTACGTTGGAGTTAGGCCACCCAGGACTTTTATTAGCTCTTTTAAATGAATTTCCTATTGGGATGCACTGGTTGGTGAGGCACTGGCTAGTATCAGAGCCAGATACACACAGGTTAAATACACCGTGATCATTAGAGCGAGAGCAATAATTCTAGCACTAGACCTCCTCTGTAACTCTAAACATGTAACCTGTAAAAAAATGTAAAGCGTCACCTATGGGGATTTTTAAGTACTGAAGTTTGGCGCCATTCCAGGAGTGTGCGCAATTTTAAAGCGTGACTCGTTAGGTATCTATTTACTTGGCGTAACATCATCTTTCACATTATACAAAAAAAAATCGGGTTATCTTTAGTGTTTTTTTTATCTTTCATTTAAAAATAAAACGTGTTTAAAAAAATTGCACTGGCTAATACCCATATTTATATAAAACATGGGATGATATCTGCGCTAGGATTGCAGTTTGAGATGGGAACAGAACCAGAAGAGTGGACTGTGGGGGGGGGGGGGGGGGCAGTGGAAAGAGGTCATTGCAGCCAGGCTGGCTGGAAGAGCCTGAAGAGAACTTCCTGGGATTAGTAGCTGAATAGAGGACAGTTAGCACCTGAACTATTTCTACACCACAGGGGCCTGAGGCCTCTTCCCGCAAAAGGCAATCCACCAAGGCCTGGCCAAGTTAGTGTCAGGCGTAACCATGCGGTGCTAGCTAGTCTGGAGGAGTAACAGTCTGCAGCAAGGGAAGTGCTGGAGGAGGAGTAACAGTCTGCAGTAAGTGAAGTGCTGGAGGAGGGATGGAAAAGAGGTCTTAAGCAAGTGTAACACTGCCCCCTTGGGGACTGCTTGGATTTACCTGCTCATCTGCACCGTCATGACCCTGGGAACATTCCAACCCGCCTGACACTCCGGGTTCACATATTTTCGTACCACCTTATAGTAATAAGTCAAACCACTCAATGAGGTTATATTCTACTAACGTTTACTGAATAACTCAAGGAAGATTTTGTTGCACAAAGGAGGTAATAGATCAACTGAAATTCAGATAACAGTCCTGGTTCCAAAGAAGAATTCCTCCACATTAATACAAGTTAAAACAATCTGGAGATCTGAAAGGATAAGTAAGAATTAAGCATTAGTTCTGGCAAGACTTCTAAAGGGAGAGAGTCAGAGAGATCCATTTAACAAGAACGGTATGAGGGCCCTTTAAGTAGTAATGTCCCAGTTGCAGGCCTGATGGTCTTCGCCAGCAGTTGGAGTTCATTAACTATATCCAATAAGGTGCAGCAACAAGGCAGTGGTATTTCTTGGAAAGGTTGATGCAACAATGTTCAAATTAAGATGCAGCAAAGTGTTTCCCCAGGGTAAAGCTGTCTGTGCACAGTGTCCCAGTGAAGCAACAAAGCAAAGTTTGAAAAGGTGGGCAATTGCCCTCTCACCAATGACCAGGCCGATCAATAATCTTCCGAACAGCGATTCCAGAAGAGGCGTCCTTGCAGCGGTTCCACTCGCAACGATCGTCCGATGCACAACACAAATCATGGGTTGTCGGTCTATCAGGATGGTGCTGGTTAGATGTCTGTAGTTCAGCAAGCAGCGATGGGCCCTTCTCGGCATTTGAAATGTTGTACACCGCGTGGTAGGCTGTCACCTCACCCTCTCTGAACAGAGATGTCTGTCATACATCAGGCCCAGGAGGAAGAGCGCGTCCCCGGTCTCTTCTATGCTCTTCCCAGCATTCTCCCCGATAATAGTAAAGATCCCTGAGGTATGTAGTCAGGGTGCATAGCCATACGGAGAAATTGCTATTCTGAGGAACTATTAATCCATCAATCCCTTTGGATCGGCTTACAGATATGATGTCAGTTAGTGATGCCAGGCACTAGAACAGTGATGGTCAACCTTGGCACCCCAGATGTGTTGGAACTACATTTCCCATGATGCTCATGTACTCTGCAATGTAGTTGAGCATCATGGGTAATGTAGATCCAAAACATCTGGCGTGCCAAGGTTCACCATCACTGCACTAGAGCAGCCTTTCTCAACCAGTGTGCCGCGGCACACTGGTGTGCCGTCAGAGGTTCTCTGGTGTGCCGCGGGATCAGGGGAGAGAAGGGCTGTCAGATGAGCCCGATCTCCAGATCCCCTGCCGAACTGTACATCGGCACTGTGAGAAGCTCCGTCAACCTCAGCAAAGTGAAAGTAAAGTGCAGGGGAGTGTGCTGTGCTCTCTGCTTCCCCCTACAGTGCAGTACCCGGCTGAATGAGGATGCTGGAAAGGTACTGTGCTACAAGCTAGATTTGTTTTAAAAGGGCTTTATACATGTGTGTGTATGTGTGTGTCTGTATGTGTGTGTGTACATGTGTCTGTATGTGTGTGTGTACATGTGTCTGTATGTGTGTGTGTACATGTGTCTGTGTGTGTGTACATGTGTCTGTATGTGTGTGTGTGTGTGTGTACATGTGTATATATGTGTGTGTGTGTACATGTGCATGTGTCTGTGTGTGTGTGTCTGTATGTGTGTGTACATGTGTCTGTATGTGTGTGTGCATGTGAGTGTCTGTCTGTATGTGTGTGTGTACGTCTGTATGTGTGTTTGTACATGTGTGTGTGCATGTGAGTGTCTGTCTGTATGTGTGTTTGTACATGTGTGTGTGCATGTGTCTGTATGTATGTGTGTGTGTGCATGTGTCTGTATGTGTGTGTGTGTGCATGTGTCTGTATGTGTGTATGCATGCGTCTGTATGTGTGTGTGTGCGCATGTGTCTGTATGTGTGTGTCTGTGTGTGTGCATGTGTCTGTATGTGCGTGAGCATGTGAGTGTCTGTCTGTATGTGTGTGTGTACGTCTGTATGTGTGTTTGTACATGTGTGTGTGCATGTGTCTGTATGTATGTGTGTGTGTGCATGTGTCTGTATGTGTATGTGTGTGCATGTGTCTGTATGTGTGCGCATGTGTCTTTATGTGTGTGTGCATGTGCCTGTGTGTGTGTTTGTACATGTGTATGTTTGCATGTCTGTATGTGTGTGTGCACGTGTCTGCATGTGTGTGTGCACGTGTCTGCATGTGTGTGTTTGTACATGTGTGTGTGTGCATGTCTCTGTGTGTGTGCATGTCTCTGTGTGTGTGCACGTGTCTGCATGTGTGTGTGTGCACGTGTCTGCATGTGTGTGTGTACAAGTGCCTGTATATGTGTGTGTGTATATATCTTACTTTTAATCCGGACACCCCCCCCCCTCCATTCCTGTACCATAAGAACTGCTTTTGTAGGTCTTGTTTGTGATAGCAGCAAGGACTGCTTCTCCTCTGAATAGCAACCCATGCACAGATCGCTTTTCAGAGGCATTTGACAGACGGTAAAGAGGCATTATGTTGCCTCCTCACCACCTGTTTTAATGCACCTTTACTACACTGCAACCATGCAATGAATACAGTTGCAGGGTAGTTGCAGTGCAGCCCCATTTACCCTGGGTATACCTCCAGCTGCAGCCACAGCATGTGTACACCCCCAGCTGCTGTCTCTGCAGCTAAAGGGGAAGAAGTTGGGGGTGGTAAAAACAGCTTAACCATGTGCTTTTACCACCCCTCCAACCTGACATGTGAACAAGCCCTTGGTTCACATCTGTGTGGCTGCGTGCTGCGTGTAGGGCAGCCCATTCATTTCAATGGGCTTCCCTAACCACAAAAATTCAGGGAAGGAAGTCCCCGACCTTTTTTTTTTTTTTAAATTGCACGGCACCAAAAGCACATTTTCCAATGTGTGAGGTACCATTAAGAATTAATGGTACCCCTAAAGAGCAGAGCATTCGTCTGTGTGTCAGGAACGAGTGCGATTTTGCGCATGTTCCGCAACACACAGTAACGTGAACTAAGCCTTGGACTGGGGTGCCTCAAGACTGAAAATACTTTTTAAGGGCACCCCGACTGGAAAAAGGTTGAGAAACACTGCACTAGAGGGACAGTAGATGCCTTGCAATTGTAGTCCACATTGCTACACAAGTGTTTGTGCTATAGAGAGGACTGGAGTGTATATACTGGAGTGTATATAGAAGTCCCAAGCAAGTTGTGCTGAATCATTCTGGGCATCCCATAATTATCCTTTACCCATCCAAGTTAATCCCCTCAATAAAATAACAAAAAAAACAAAAAAACAAGCTTATGGACTGTTCTATGTCTCTGAGTGATTGAGAGATGGATGCCGGTGGGGCAGGGTGACAGGTGAACCACAACATTCAAAAACCCCTACAGGGGCATGGATACATATAGGTAAACCTTATTATATACTTACCTATAGGTAAAAGTAATAGTCGGGAGTTTACTACCACTTTAAATACACCAAGGTTCAAGAGGGCAGTATTTTCAATATGAAACCAAGATCAGGAACATGGGGACATAACCTTAAACTAACAGGAGAAAAGTCAACAGCAAGTGGCTTCAAACATGCTTGGGACAAACATAGATCTAAAAAAAACAAAAAAATAGAAAAAACAAAAAAAAAATACAAAAACATTTATAAATAAAAAAAAAGAGGAAAAAAAACCCAGCAGACTTGATGGACCATTAATTTTCTTTTTTTCTGCCATCACTTTTCTACATATTAGTATTGGGACACCTGCCTTTACATGCACATAGGGTTCAATATTGAGTTGGCCCACCCTTTGCAGCTATAACAGCTTCAACTCTTCTGGGAAGGCTGTCCACAAGGTTTAGGAGTGTGTCTATGGGAATGTTTGACCATTCTTCCAGACATGGATGAGCGAGTTTTGGGTGGAGGAACTTGACTGGCCTGCACAGAGTCCTGACCTTAACCCGAGAGAACACTTTTGGGATGTATTAGAGCGAAGACTGCGAGCCAAGCCTTCTCGTCCAACATCATTGCCTGACTTCACAAATGTGCTTCTGGAAGAATAGTCAAACATTCCCATAGACACACTCCTAAACCTTGTGGACAGCCTTCCCAGAAGAGTTGAAGCTGTTATAGCTGCAAAGGGTGGGCCAGCTCAATATTGAACCCTACGGACTAAGACTGGGATGCCATTGAATTTCAAGTGCGTGTAAAGGTAGCCATCACAATACTTTTGGCAATATAGTGTATATTTCTTTGTGTTTCTATTACCCTGTTTCCCCGAAAATAAGACCTAGCGTGATTGTCGGTGATGGCTGCAATATAAGCCCTACCCCCCAAATAAGCCCTAGTTAAAGTCCTTGTAGGTCTTATTTTCAGGATAGGGCTTATTTTCGGGAAAACAGGGTAGGGCTTATTTGGGGGTAGGGCTTATATTTCAGCCATCACCGACAATCACGCTAGGTCTTATTTTCGGGGAAACAGGGTAAGTTTCTCATATTTGCTCCCTTTGTTTTAATGGGTCTGGGGGTATGTGTTTTGTCTCGCCACTCCTAATTGGTCGGGTAGATTGTAAGAAATGTTAAAATATGGAGTTTGGAGCTACTGAGATCTATTTGTGCCAGTTGTTGATGAGGTTTTCCTGGGGCTCAGTACCTTGGGAACCTCATAAGTACTCAAGCTGAAATGTTCAGGAGGTTGGGTTATACACAAATGTTTATAATAGTTATTTTTCGTTCCAATAGTTATCATGTTAATATTATTTTTTTTGTTTCGTTTTAATTAATTTTAATTGTTTGAATTTTTTATGTATTGTTTAAAAAATGGCTGGCTTGGCCAATTTAATACGCACACCATGTAGCCCGTCTGGTTATTGAAGAAGGAAAAATAGGAAGAGGCCAAAAAACTGACAAAATGTTTAGTCAAGGCTTTCTGTAATTTGGTGCGTTTGCTGCCATTGTTGGAAATTTGGCACACATGTGTAGACAGTCAATTCTCTGCTTGTAAACTTGCCTGGGAAAGGAAATGGAAGCCATGGCACACATCACAGCCCCCTTCTGCTGCTGAGAACCGACAAATCATCAGTGATATTGCCAACTACGCGAGACAATTCCTTGGTTCCCTGGGCCCCAGCCATCCTAGAACAGCAAAGGTAAGACTTTTAATGCCATAGACTTCTGTACGCCAAAAAACTAATTTTTATAGCCTAAAACTAAGAGCAAAAAATATTATGTATCGCAGTTACTAGTCCGTGGATGTGGTGGTGTCTTTAAGTTTTTACTTTCTTTTTTTGCACTTATCAAACAGATATTACAAAACACTAGACATGTGCACGACAAAAAAATTTGTTTTGTTTCGTTTCTTTACGTTTCCGTTGATTCGTAACGATTCGTAATTTCTTAAGACGCGAGGTTTCATATTCGGACTCGTTCGTATTTTCGTAACAGTTATATTTTCTTTCATACGAAATGATTCGTAATTCTGTTAGTCTAATTTTCTTTGATTCGAAATTCGTAATTTAGTTAGATAATAATTTTCATTTATTCAGTACACTACTCGTAATTTAGCAATTGTTACTTTTGTGAAATTGCCTTTTTCGTTGATTCGTACTTTCGTAGGAAATAAAGAATAATAATCCTATGCTTGCTTTTCTAATTATTATTACTCCAATCCACTCCCTCAGTCACGAGACCGGACTCAGTCTCCTCCTCAACTGAATCTAAAAAGATTCAGGAATGCAGTGCGACTCAAACACAAAAGGGATAAGCTGATTGGCTAAAGATATTAAGTAATATACATCACTCACTAATACACTGCCCATTCGAAAGAACGTTTCGAAAACACAAACAAACGAAATTATGAACAGACAAAGAAACAAAATTACGAACACACGAATGAAAATACGAACATACGAAATTACGAACAGACAAAGGATTGCAAATACGAAATGTAAATCATTCGTTATAGATGTCATTTTCTTTCTTTTACTTTTTTGGAGTTTCGTATTTTCGTAAGTTTGTCCGTTCGTAAGTTCCTATTTTCGCATGTTCGTTATTTTGCTTATTTGTAATGTCGTAATTTTCGGATTTTGGTTCTTTCAGCTATTCGGATGTTCAAATTGATCTGAATGTACGAATGCTAACAAATTTGTACGAAAATCTATTTGTTACAAACCGAATCGCGCATGTCTACAAAACACTTTCAACGGTAAATTACCACTTGAGTAGCAGCTAATACCCCTTCAGTTGTCAGGTTTCAGTGCTGTGATAGATTTACCGACAGGTACTCTGTCATGCAACACTGTACCCCAAATTAAGTTTACACAATTTTTATAAAAAGATAGAGCTTTCTTTGGTGGTATTGAATTTTATATATTGTTTTGTAAGCAGATAGAGCTTTCTTCTGGTGGCATTTTTGTAAATTTTTTTACTTTAATAAGGAAAAAAGTCCAAAAACTGTTTCTACTTCTTTCTGGTATAAAACACAAAAAAAATGTAAAATGTTATACATTTTTGATAAAAAAACAAGTTTAGTTTGAATACCTAAACATTACACCTTTTTGTGAAAATAGACAACCTAAGGTGATCTCATTTTTTGTCACAATTTTTTAGAAATAATAATAATTATTATTATTATTATAATACAGGATTTCTGTAGAGCCAACAGCTTGTGCAGCTCTTTACAACATGAGGGCAGACAGTATAGTTACAATACAATTCAAAACAGGTGGAATCCGAGAAAAAAAAAAACGATACTGAAAAGGTTCAAACACGGAGCTTGGTAAAAATTGGTTAAACAAACCAATTTTTTTTTATTAGAGGATTAGTAGTTTTTTTTTTTTTTTAATGCATAAACATTTAATTTTTTAAAGATTTATGTATAAAAAAATTATTAATGTGTGTTGAGGTTTTAAAAACCTTGTTTCTGTGTATTGTTTGTAATTACATATTGTGAGATCAAGAATGCTACTGGGAAGATTCTAGATTTCTCCTTGATGGCCCTCATCTATGTGCTGATACTCCCGGGACCGCCAGTTTGGCTATGAAAGTGCGTTGGGTGCTTTGCAGAGTTTCCTGAGAAGTAGGCCTACATACTTCCCAACATTTTGAGTTGAGAATTATGAGGGACACCTATTAGCAAAAATATGTAGGCATAGGCCACACCCCTTAAAGAAGAATTATACAAAGAAATTGATTAGTTAAACCCACAAGTGCTCTTTCTACTACTACTATTCCTTTATACTGGGTTTAGAAATTTACAAATGCAGCAATTTAGAAATTGAATGGAAGGTTGAGCACTGAGAAACACTTTTCGAAAGATAAAAAGTGCATTTTATATACAACTATATAGATCAGACCAAAATGAGGGACCAATGAGGAGGAAAGAGGGACAGAGGGAGTTTGTTCCAAATCAGGGACAGTCCATTGAAATCAGGGACAGTTGGGAACTATGGACCTAATCAAACCTAATTATGCTACTGCTGTGGTTATTCTGTTAAGAGGAAGCAAATGCCAGCATAAGGTCTCTCTCGTTCCATGGGAAGGAAGCCATGTTATGGAACAGGTAATCAGGCCGTGTACCATCTGATCTAAGAGGATTCTGTGTTATCTGCTATATGGAGGAGTACTGTTATCCCAGCTCCCTCCTTGCTGACACTTCTGGGGGATTTGGGGGGAGGATTTAAGCTAGGAGGGGGTATCTGCGGGAGAGGATTTGTGCTAGAAGTGGGGATTTGTGGGGATGATTTATGCTAGGAGTGGGGATTTGGGGGGGGAGGATTTAAGCTAGGAGGGGATATCTGGGGGAGAGGAATCATGTTAGGAGTGGGGATTTGTGGGAAAGGATTTGTGCTAGGAGGAGGAATTTGGAGGGAGAATTTACACTAGGAGGGGGAATTTGGCGGGGAGAATTTACACTAGGAGTGGGGATTTGGGGGGAGAATTTACACTAGGAGGGGGAATTTGGCGGGGAGAATTTACACTAGGAGTGGGGATTTGGGGGGAGAATTTACACTAGGAGTGGGGATTTGGGGGAGGATTTAAGCTAGGAGGGGGTATCTGGGGGAGAGGAATTGTGCTAGGAGGCGGGATTGGGGGAGAAGATTTGTACTAGGAGGGGGGATTTGGGGGGAGAACTTACACTAAGAGTGGGGATTAAGGGTGAGGCTTTAAGTTAGTAGGGGGGATTCGGGGGGGGGGTTATGCTAGGAGGGTGGATTTAGAAGGAAAGTGTGCGAGGAGGGGTGATCTGTGCAGAATTGGGGGGATTAGAGCTGGAAGGTGGGAATGGGGGGGGCAAAGATATGTTCTGGAAGGGGGATTTGAACTATGAGGATGGGGATTTTTCCTGCATTTTTGTTTGGGGGGAATTTTAATTTGAAGTTCTGGAAAATGGCACATCGGGACCCAAAGGCTGAACCTGAATTAGCTTTAAAGGGGAATTGTTTCTGGGCTTTTTTTAGGAGTCATTTATGAAGTTGCGCTACATTTGTGGATAGAAATACATTAACGAAAAATCCTTTGGTGCTACTTTTTATTTACAGTAAATACTGCAATGACTCAGAGTAGGTGCTCAGAAAATATACATGGTACTTTCCCTTTTAATGGCAGGTTACTAAATTTACAGTGCGCCGCCCGCCTGTGTATCTCAATGGATTGTATAGTAACTGCTATCAGCAGATATTGGTTTAACCATCAATTAAATACACTAAAAGAATTCTGTGCCATAAATTCCTTGAACTTTGACCAGTATTCTATGATAGGGCAGACTCTATAATTAACACATTCATGTATAGATTGGTATGGTGAGTGGCTGAAATGTGGCTTTCCTCAAACCACCAAATGTAAATACTGTTTATGGGATTATCTGCAGGTCTCAAATAGGTCAGGAAACATGGTGCACAATGCCATAGAGCTTCATTATCCCTTTGCTGTTGAAATATCCTAAAGACGTGTTGATGAGGAAGCAGTTCTGGTATTTTGCTGTTTGCCATCCAGTGAAATTTCGACCTTAAGAAAAACATTACCTCTACCTTATATATTGATCAGACTGTATTACCCACAGTCACCAATCGGTTTTAAAATTGATTTCTAAGGGGCAACCATTCAGTGTTTGCCTCCCCTCTTTGCCTATCCTTCCACTGGCTTTAAAAGTTAAAAATCCTAACCAGATACGTAACTAGAACTTTCAGGGCCCCGGTGCAAGAAACCATGAAGGGCATCCTGGCCCCCAAATGGTGCCCTTCCCGCTGATCCTGGGGGCTCTTTATCACGGTCCCACAATGGGCCCCTTCTTGCTGTCTTGGAGTCTCCCACAGTGACAGAATGCCAGGGCCTGGTCGCAAGTGCAACCTTTGCAATCCCGGTAGTTCCGCCACTAGTTTCAGTCTTTTTTTATTTTTGCTATTTAATATTTTTTTTTTTACGATTTTATTTTATTTACTATTTATTTATTTTACAATTTTATTTTTTGTTATTTAAAAAAAAATTTTTCAGGACCCCTGTTGGGGGGCTTTGGTGAAATATCAGGGTCTGATGTTTCACCTTTGAGACAGAGAAATTGAGAACACCTTAATTTCCATCTCTGCAGCCTACGCAGCACAGAATGAATGAACAGGAATAGCTCTGTACAGAACTTCCCGTTCATTCATAAACTGAAGCATAGCAAACACAGTTTACTAAGCCTCAGCTATGAATTAAAATAAAAGTTAGTGATCGGTACTGATTGCTGCCTCTATTCATTAAGACAAGAAAGGGGATAGTAAATGGCACATTTACCGGCTCCTTCCTCGCTCTCCACCCTGATAATATCCCCTGCAGCAGCTGGTGGGAACTGAGAGGGGGTAATCCGGCAGCGGGGGGTGGGGGTGCGAGGGGGTATCAGGGGAGCACACAGGGGCTTGGGGCAGCAGGGAAGGCATAGGGAGGTGGCGGGGGCCATATGTAGAGCAACCAATGCCCTCCATTTCCTTCCTGCAGCTGCCGAATGTCTGCAGGAGGGAGAGGAGGAGAAGCGAGCATTCAGCGGCTGCATGGAGGGATCAGATCCTCTACACGCCGCAGCCGCCATGGCTCTTCACATCCAGGTGTACGATGGTGACCCCAGCAACCCCTGTATGTACGTCCCTGATCCTAACTACAACATTCAAAGCCATCCATAACTCTGCCATGAGCTACATTGCCAGATTCATCTCAAAATATTACCCAAACCATGCACCCTGCTCCTCTTGGGACCGCCTGATATCTATCTCCCTCGTCACCTCTTCCCATGCTCGCCTCCATTTAACCAAGTAGAGGAGCACAATCTGGTGAAGAAGCGGACCTTCTGTGGGGGACAGCTCTGGATTAATGGGGAATATTGTAGTGAAAGATTCATTTTTTATTTGTAATACTACATGTTTTTGACCTTTACCCTGAAGTGTGGGTCAAGTTGCCCTCCCTCCTCTCCCCACCCTCTCTTACAAATGTACATTTTTTTACTGGTGACATCTATTTGTGCTCCATACAAAGAAATTAAGGGTGCCTCTTCAGGCTCTAGCAGATCCTTATATGCTGACAGCCGCCGGGAGTGCAGGCAGGGAAAGAGCTTGTCTCAGCTCCATAGAAGTCAATGAGGAAGGAAAAGAAGTCCTGGGAGCTGCACATCACACAAAACCCCCCATGTAAAGAATGGAAGCAGCCTCAGCCTGGACTCTGTCCAGGTCACACCTTCAGCATGTCCCATGAGGCCCACAGGGCTTAGTCAATGGGAATATTCCCATAACTAAGCCCGTAGGCTGGGCAAAACATGTTGGGGGGGTGTCCTGGATGGAGTCTAGGCTGAGGCTGCTTCCACTCTTTACATGAGGCTTGTGTGTGATGTGCGGCTCCCGGGACATCTTTTTCTTCCTCATTTATTTGTGCTGCAGCACTTCCTCATGTCTTGCCCAGGCAAGAATTATCGAGAATTATGTTTTTAACCCCCTCGCACATGTGCAGATGTAGCACACTCGGGATTCGCCAACCATCTGTGCACGTGTCCGGTTTTGCGCTCCCAGGCAAAGACATCTATTAGGGAAGCCGGAAGACTTCTCCAGCTTTGTACGTGTGTAGGAAATCACCTGCACCCATGAGGACCTAAAGGCCGGGCAGAGCCCTTCATTACTTCAGTGCACATGCTATAAAGGTGGAGTCAGTACAAAGAGGGGGTGGAGCCGGTATAGAGCTGGGGAGATGGGGAGAAGTAGGGGAACAAAAAAAAGAGGGAGAGGAGAGAGAGGAGAGGGATGAGATTGGAGGATAGAAGGAGAGAAGAGAGAAAAATAAATGAGGGCTTGGAGAGAGGTAGAAGTCTAGTATGTCAGGGTACCATCCAGCCCCCTAGGCCTCTGCCAGTCCACCCCCCCCCCCCTCATCATTTGTGTGTCGAATTTTGTGTCCACATTTGCATAAAGGGTTGCCAGTGTTAAGCACTGGTAGGGCACACCATAGGCAGTGGGACCACCGGCACTCTCTGCTACTAGCAAAGGGTTATTACACAGACTTTATGCTTTAATAAAAGAAATAATATCAGGTCAGCTTGAACTTCAGGATGACTGTTTCTATAAGAGACTAAATTGTCTAGAAGAAGGAGATATATTTACCAAGTTTGCAAAAATGTCCAGAGGGCAAACACTGTTAAAAGGTCCCGTGTTTGAAAAGCAATATTTGCCTTTGCAAGTTTATTGTTCTTGGTTTGGGACAGTCAGCATACACAATAAATATAAAAAGCCATTTATTTTACTTCTGACCTTGAGGACGAAAGCTGAATTCAATAGTTACTGCTTGACATTCTCATCCGAAACAGACCACGAAGCCATTATCACCCTTCTCTGCCAAGAGCAATTCACCCCGAGATCTTGTTTAAAAACAATTTGATTTTATTTCCGAGTGTTCCACTTAATTCCGTTCCTCGGAGGAAGAAAACAGCTGTGAGATTATTAAGGTTAAACTAAGCTTACAGACATGGGATCCGTGTGAAGGTATTAAAAATTCACAGCGCAATGGTTTAGGTAGTTAGACATTAAGTTGGAAGAAATATTGAGACAATTAGACGTTAAAATTCTTAGTGTTTGCAAAAACAGCACCACCGGAGAGCAAGAAAAGAATTTAGAAAACACAATAGCGCTTTTCGCAAGCTTGTAATGAACGCAATACAAATAAATGCGTATGTTTTTAATAATAAGAAAAAAAAAGTATAGTTAAACAGATGCAGCTAATAATGGAACAGCAAAAAGCTAAAGTGTATCCTTATTTAAAAATTTTCTTTTGGAGAGGGATGAGGTTAGAATTTGCCGCTAGGTTGGTGGTGAATCCCCAACAACTTTTGGCTGAAATGTTTGCAAATTCGCCAGTAGACATAAGAAACATCCTATAATACATAGTTGTTTCCCTGGTCAGTAAGAGCCAATCATTTTGAAGGAATTGGTAAGCAAAGTCCCCCTTTTTTTTATAAGGACTTGTTCACTCTTATGGTTGGGGTTTGCGGTACAACCCCACAGGAGCCATGCTTTTACCACCCATCAACCGCTACCCCCTTTAGCTGCAGAGGCCAGGGGTCTACACATGCCATGGGCAAAATGCTTTGCTTGGCAGCTGCATCACAGCAATGCATGGAATTCAGGTGCTGGAATGTGCTTCTATTCAATGCTGTTTGCACCCCAATGCGCATATACAGTACACCCCAACAAACCTGTGCTATAGCACATCACAATACACAAATGCGATTGCTCTATGCATTGCAGTGTATTGTGTTTTGAGTTACAGAGCAGGACTTAATATTTATGCTTTGAGGTCCAATAATGGCCCAATAAAATGTATTAATTCAAAATGAATGGGCCTCCATGCATGAACCGCTGAAGCACACCGCTTTTTGTCGTAGAGGGGCCTTCAAAGTATTTTGGAGGCATAATGTTAGCACTTCCACCTAGCAGCACTAGGGTCATGGGTTCAAATCCCAACCACATCACAGCCTGCAAGGAGTTTGCATGTTCTCTCTTTACCTGCATGGATTTCCTTCGGTTACTCTGGTTCCCCCCACACTTTAAAGACATGTTGGTGGGTTAATTGGCTCCTGTCTAAACTGGCCCTAGTATGCATATATTCATGTGAGTCATGGACCTTGGATTGTAAGCTCCTTGAGGGCAGGGACTGGTAGGAGTGTACAATATTTATTTAGCACTACCCCTAAAATAGTCACTGATTTGTGTCCCACATTCTTTTCCCTCTGTGTAGCAGCAGCCAGGCAAACAGCAAAATTCACTCCTTTGGCTCAAATAAACAGTCTTGAGGTTGTATTTTTTTTAGGTTTATTGCAGAGTAACTTGGATGGGCTTAAGGAGGCTGTGGGATACTCTTGAATACTGAACAGGATTGTAAGGACACTTTTCCCTTTGTAACTTCTTCTCGGAACAGTCTCTTGACTAGTAGGACATGAAGTGGACAGCAATGGAACACCGTAAGCAATGTTCCAGGCTAGACAAACCTTAATACTAGTGCACCAGAGGTTGACAGCAGCAACAGTCACTAGGATCCCCCTCTCAGGTCTGTACTCACCATGTCCCAGGGACTTGAATGTCTTCCTCAAGACTCAGGCAGGCAGTTTCCTCAGTGAGCCTCCAGACTGGATCCTTGGTCATACCCCTCTTTTAGCTCTCTATGCACAGCTGGGACCTCAATGAGGGTCTTCAGCTGAACTGCCAAGAAGGACAGCAGTCCTTTTGGCTGGAAACCTCCCCTCCTAGGAAAGAACACTGCTCTACCAGACTCCAGACTATTCAGTTAATTGTTTAATCCTCTATTGGGATTTTAAACCAGTGAAATCAATATATTCCTTTTTATATATATAAAAAAAATGTACATCTTTATTTCCAAAACCTTTAAAAACATGTTAAGAACCAATAGAAAATATCCCCAATTGCAATTTAGACAATGCAGGAAAAAGTTTAAGAGTGTTATATATATGCCGGGTGGTATTCCCAAGACCATTGCCTATTACATAGCTATAAAGTTCTCCATTACAGCTTGCCAAATTGAACAATTAACTGTACAATATTTAGAGATGATGACAACCTCTTGCCCCTAGCAGAGTGAACTACCTTTATTTGTAGGTTCCAGCTCATTTATACACTCTCCCATCCACCATCTGGGCACCTTCCCACAGGGAGTGGCTAGAGTTGCATAAATATTCAAGAAAAGAGAAAGAAGGACGGCGCCCTCTAAGTGCAGCATGTATGTTAAAAATATTTATTACAATAGATAAAAACACTCACATTTGAGTTGCTAAAAACCAGCATGTAAAGTAGTTTCATCCGCGTGCTCTCGGGGGATGTGGATGTCACGGGCCAGTAGGGGGGTTCCTGGGATGTGAGTCCTGTGACCTGGGTCCTGGTAGCTGTTCCAGTGGTGCTGAGGGTCCTCAGAGCCTCCGGGCGGCCAGAATGTCGGTCATGGATCCTCCGTGGAGCGCCGTGCTGACCTGCGTCTTCACTTCCGGGAGCGGGGTGAGGCGGCGGTGCTTCGCGTTCGGAGCATGCGTGCTCCTTCATCAGGTAGTGCACCACCGGAACAGCTACCAGGACCCAGGTCACAGGACTCACATCCCAGGAACCCCCCCACTGGCCCGTGACACCCACATCCCCCCCGAGAGCATGCGTATGAAACTACTTTACATGCTGGTTTTTAGCAACTCAAATGTGAGTGTTTTTATCTATTGTAATAAATATTTTTAACATACATGCTGCACTTAGAGGGCGCCGTCCTTCTTTCTCTTTTTAATTGTTCCAGAGCTTCTTCTAGCTTTTATAGACTGGCTGCCTTCCATTTATTCAGCATCATTTTATCCTTACATGGACTAATACCTGAACTTGTTGTGAAACATTAACTACCACCACCAAGTTCCCCCTCTCAGGAACCCCCAACCCACCCCCTTCCCCCCACCATTTTTAGTTATATGTACTTGGCTACCTCCATTGTGCGCCATATTAACCCCTTGATTGCATAAATATGAACCGCATAAATACGCATAAATACGGTTCTTAAATAACGGGGGCGGGGCCACCCAGTGACCCCGCCCCCCTCTGACGCACGGTGACTTGACGGGACTTCCCTGTGGCATTCCCAGTGATGCCACAGGGAAGTCCCGTCAAGTCACCGTGCATCAGAGGGGGGCGGGGTCACCGGGTGGCCCCACCCCCCCATTATTTAAGAACCGTCAGAAGAGGAGAAGCGTCACACAGCGGGAGCCTCCCTCCATGCCAGCATGGATGCGGAGCGGCCCGAAAAGAAGATGAAGGTAAGAAGATGAAGAGAAGAAGATGAAGAGAAGAGCGGGAGCCTCCCTCCATGCCATCATGGATGCGGAGCGGCCCGAGGAGAAGAAGGGAAGAAGACGCCGCGGAGGAGATGCTAGACGAGAACACCGGAGGAAGAACCAGAAGAAGAAGAAGATGGAGGAAGAAACTGAAGGAAGATAGAGGATAGAAGAAAGAAGAAGCATTTAAATAAAGGAATTGTCAAAAACTGTCTCTTGTCATTTTTAACATTTTTGACAGTTTTTTAATGAAATGGTAGGGGTACATATGTACCCCCTTTCCATTTCACACAGGGGGGATGGCCGGGATCTGGGGGTCCCCTTGTTAAAGGGGGCTTCCAGATTCCGATAAGCCCCCCTGCCCGCAGACTCCCACAACCACCGGCCAAAGCACCCTCCCAATGTTGAGGGCATGTGGCCTGGTACGGTTCAGGAGGGGGGGCGCTCTCTCGTCCCCCCCTCTTTTCTTGCGGCCTGCCAGGTTGCATGCTCGGATAAGGGTCTGGTATGGATTTTTGGGGGGACCCCACGCCGTTTTTTTTTTTTTAATTTTGGCGCAGGATTCCCCTTATAATCCATACCAGATCTGAAGGGTCTGGTATAGATTTTGAGGGGGACCCCACGGCATTTTTTTTTTTATTTTGGCTGGGCTTCCCCTTAATATCCAAACCAGACCTGAAGGGCCTGGTATGGAATTTAGGGGGACCCCCCACGTCGTTTTTTTTTTCTAAATTTTGGTTCAGGGTTCCCCTGTGGGGAATTCCCATGCCGTTTTTATCAATGAACTTTTATCTGTATTGTCGGACCGGCAATTCATTAATAGCCGCGAGTAGTTTAAATGACTTTTTTTCCTTTGAAATGTCATTTTGTTGTCAGATTGTTCTAAACACGGGAAACATGCGCCCCTTTACAGGCATACTATAGACACCCCCCAGGTACAAAATTTAAAGGGATATTACACTTTTATTGTTTCACTTTAAGCATTATTAAAATCACTGCTCCCGAAAAAACGTCCCTTTTTAAAACTTTTTTTTGCATTGATCCATGTCCCCTGGGGCAGGACCCAGGTCCCCAAACACTTTTTATGACAATACCATGCATATAAGCCTCAAAAAATTAGCACTTTTGATTTCTCCCATAGACTTTTAAAGGGTGTTCCGCGGCATTCGAATTTGCCGCAAACACCCCAAATTGTTCGCTGTTCGGCGAACTTGCGAACAGCCGATGTTCGAGTCGAACATGAGTTCGACTCGAACTCGAAGCTCATCCCTAAACAGTGGCATCAAGAAAAAAAAAGTATTTGTGGGTTGGTAATCCTTCGTAGGACTGTGGTGGATGCAAAACACTCAGCAATGTTCACCGGTAAAACAAATTCAAAACCAAGACAAGAGCTCTTATAGTGGAGTAAATATACAATGTTTTTAGAAGTGTGAAGAATTGACAAAGATGAAAAGCACTCACATTTGGTGAGATTGTGAGCAGTGGCAGCCCGTCCTCTAATCCATGCACCCGGCCTCTAATCTACATGCAGGGTGACGGACGCATGGATTCCAATGGGGGTTTTGTTTTTTTTAGAAGCACATGATTAGAGCCTGAGGCCACCCAGTTGTGTGACAATAACGAATTAATATTCGCTGTTGTCTTCCTGAGTCTCCTCCCGGCCAATCAGGAAGCAGGTCCTGAGACCCGTCACCCGATAGGCCACGAAAGAGAAGCAACCCTATTGGCCGCCTGGGAGGAGGAAACGCACAGCGGAATCTGTCGTGATTCAGAGGAGGAAGAGATGCAGGGGAAGCTGACACCCAGAGAAAGCGCTGCCCGTGACCTAAATGGGGTAAGTGCAGGGCTGGTGACCGACTGACCTGGGGGGGGGGTGTATATAAAAATATACCACTGGTTGTGAGTAACCATGGTAGATACAACCTTCCAGTTTGGCATGCTCGATGCATCTAGGTTCTCAGGGTGGGTGGAGAGAAAAAAACCTCCAAGGCAGAGGCACCCTTGGTAGTGTAGTGTGGTGATCTTGACCTTGATGTGACTAAAAGATTTTTATGGGATTTGTATATTACAGACCTATGTGAAATATCATATAAACAAATGAAGTGGCATATTAGCCTTGAAACGCATCTTTGGTGCTACCAATAAATGTCTATTTAATACTTATGATGACTTTGTCCTTTTTATGACCACTATCCCACACTACCCTGTCCCTGCCTCATAAACCCCTAAGGAGTTTTTTCTCCCCAGCCACGGAATCATGGAAAAAAGTTCTAGTATGTTTTTTTATCTGCTGATGTGCGTGGAGGGGCCATAGATGTCAACTGAAGTGCATGAAATTGCATGGTACAGTTGGTGTTATTAAGGTTCATCAAGTCACATGAAGGTTTGTGCAATGTGACTGAAATATTTTTATAGGATTTGTATAATGCAGACCTCTGTGAAACACTGCTGTCACGTACCTGATTGAAGGCCAAAGTGAAGAGAGGGCTTCCCTTGCGTCTAAGATCTGCAGGGAATGCAAAGGCTCAAAGAAGCATGGGTTGCCTGCTGGAGACTGCACGTGGTGACGTCTGGCTGGCAGGTTGCTGGACATGGCTTCCAGGTAGTCAGTTGTAGTACTGGAACCCAAGTGGTGAGACAGGCCCAGAACAGCAGCAGGGGTTGGGTATTACCCATGGCAAATAGAAGGTCAGGGGGCAGAGCAGAACTGAAGCAGTAACATACACGTAGGATATGCAGACAAGGTGGCAAGTATGTAGTCAAGGCCAGGTCATGCACAGGAGCCAGATGTGAGGACGAGAGAATATTCAGAAGGGCAGGGTCATATACGGATGGTCAGAGGAGGAAGAGTCTGTAGGAGCGAGCTGAGGTCAGAACCAGGAATCAGACAGAAGATGGGTCCAGAAGCAAGCCAGGTCAGTAACAGGAAGTCCAAGAAGCAAGGGAAACACGGAAACAAGAGCACTGGGGAGTCGAAGATCAACCATCAATCTTTGAAGGCTGCTGTCCTTTATAAAGGGCATCTGGTGCCAGTTTTGGATGAGGGCGTGCATGGGCGTTCACCTGTGTGCATCCTTGCCTTGGCATGTGGCAGGGCATTTGTAATGCATCCTTGCACATTCCCTATGTGACTGTGTGCATTTCTGCACAGACGAGCACACCCATGCAAGGTATTGCCAATGGCACCAGGTCTCAGCTTTGGCGCGTGCGTGCCTTTGATACAATTAGCATCCTGACAACTGCATAAACTGTTGGAGTGACACATTAGCTATAAAACGCATCTTTGGCATTACCAATAAATGTCTATTCCACACTTCTGATGATATTGACCCTTCCATGACTACCACTTCACACCACCAAGCGCAACTCTGCCTGTCCCTGGGGTTTTTTTTTTTCTCTCTACGCACGGTATCATGGAAAAAGTTCAAGTACGTTTTTTTTCATCTGTTGATTTGCTTGGAGGGGCCAAAGCGAGCCAATTTGAGTGCATAAAAATGCATAGTTAGTGACAGGCCATGTTCTCTTGGCCTAGATAGATTTGGAAAATGGCAGGCTCCTCTCACACCTCTCTAGATGCTGAGCACATATTCTGAGCATGAAAACGCACATAAACTCATGAAAATGCACATGAAAAAATGCATGAAAATAGAAGCCCATAGGTGTGAAGCCAGCCTTAAAGTCTTTGTTTATTTTAGTCCCTTTGTAAAGTGTAACAGTAATTATGTTATATAACGATGACAATCCTAGCAGAATTATTTTATATATGATGATTCAAGCACTCCCATTATAAGTCTGTTTCTTTAATCATTTGCAAACAATAAACAGAGAAAATACTAATTACAACTTTTATGACTTCTCAATGCTCCTTTTTCAGTTTCATTTTCCTGTTTAAGCAAGTTTTGGAAATTCTTGCGTCTGTTGGATGCCATCCCTCCGGGCGCTGATAGCTCAAAAACCGCCGTGCTTTCTTCTTTATTACTCCTCCAAGGAGACGTAAAGCCTTGTACAAATAACGTTACACAATATATGAAATAAAGTGACGCTCGGGCATTAATAATGGATGGCCGCACTGTGGCGAAAATCTAAAGGTTTAATTAGTGATCCCATGTTGCACTGTGATTTACTTAATCAGGGTTTAATACATTTTTAATGCATTAATATTCCGCTTGCAATTACATTCTTCTGTGATAGACCATTAGTAACAATCTGTAAAACCAATTAAAAAGTGGAGTTAGCCGCACACCAAAAAAAAAAAAAAATGTTGCAGCGTTTGGTAGCTACTTAAACTGTATTTCCACTTTTGAGAGAACTGCACAATATTTTTTAATGTGTTCCTATTCATGCAGCATACCAGAAAATAAGATGATAAAAAAAAAAAAAAAAATCTTAACTTTTAGATGTGTCTAAGGAGAAGGTGTCATGGCTGATTTTAAGAATATCTGTGACAAGAATTTAAATTGAAGAGCCACACCACTGCAGATACAACTTTATTCCGTTAACCACTTTCCACTCAAGCTAATTCTTGCACTTCTCTTCTATATGTAAAAATCATAATTTTTTTGGTAGAGGATTATTCAGATCCCCAGAGACTTTTTAGCAGAGACCCTAGGGAATAAAATGGCGGTAGTTGCAATTTTCTATGTCACAGTATTTGCTCAACATTTTTTCAAACGCAATTTTTATGAATTGCAAAAAAAAAAAAAAAAAACACAATTATTTACCTCAATTTTTTTTTAATTTAATGTGAAAGATGATGTTACACTGAGTAAATAGATACCTAATATGTCACGCTTTAAAATTGCGCACAGTCATGAAATGGCTCCAAACATTGGTACTTAAAAATCTCCATAGGCTAATGGGGCATACACACGGTCAGACTTTTCGTCTACAAAAGTCCAACGGACGCCGACGGACTAAAGCTGGCTAGTAATCCGATCGTGTGTGGGCTTCCCCGGACTTTCAGCAGACTTTTTCAGCCTCAAATCCGACGGACTTTAGATTTGAAACATGCTTCAAATCTTTACGTCGTAACTACGACGGACCCCGAAATCCGCTCGTCTGTGTGCTAGTCCGACGGACAAAAACCCACGCTAGGGCAGCTATTGGCTACTGGCTATGAACTTCCTTATTTTAGTCCCGTATACGTCATCACGTACGAATCCGTCGGACTTTTGTGTGGTCGTGTGTAGGCAAGTCCGTTCGTTAGAAAGTCTGCCACAAGTCCGCCGCAAGTCTGCCGAAAGTCCGCCGGAAGTCTGTCGGACAGGCTGTCGGACTTTTGTAGACGAAAAGTCCGACCGTGTGTATGCCCCATAAGTTTTCAATTTTTTTTACAGGTTACCAGTTTAGAGTTAGAGAGGTGGTCTAGTGCTAGAAATATAGCTAATATTCTAACGATCACAGCAATACCTCACATGTTTGAATGTCGTTTACATATGCGGGCGCGACCTATGTCTGCGTTTACTTCTGCATGTGAGCACGAGGGGACGGTGATGCTTTATAATTTTTTTTTTTTTTTATTGTTTATTTTATTTTTATTTTTACACTTTCCCTTGTAAAGTAAACATCCCTTATAGGAATAGGAATAGGGCATGACAGGTCCTTTTATAGAGAGATCTGGGGTCTATAAGTCCCTAGATCTCTCCTCTATGCTGGAAAGCCTGAGATCAAAAAATAAAAAAATAAAAAAAGTCACTGTTTACATCTGCCGGCACCATCATGACATTACTTCCAGCCTCCGAGGGTCATAGAGATGGCTGGGAACCATCTGGTCCACGGCCATCTCTATGGTAAACCACTGCCGCCGGCTGATTCATTCTCTGGCTCCCCTATCGCACGGGTGAGACCGGAGAAGCACCGGAGGGTGGTGGTGGTGGGGGGGGGGTCATGCCCTCCCTCCGCCTGTATAAGCAATCATGATAGCTTTAACATTGCAGGGAATCGCCTGCTGAAAAGGAAGATATCTAAATGATGCATGTAGCTGCAGGCATCATTCAGATATCTCCACTTCAAGTCCCTGATGTCATATGACATCAACCCAGGGGAAGTTGTTAAAAGTCAGGCGTACAATCCAAAAAAGTATCCAAGGCATTTCTGGGCACTTGGACCCCCAAGATGCTTTGGATACTTTATTTGCATGGTACTCCTGACTATTTAAATAAAGTTGTATCTGGACCTTTTAGGGGTGGTGTGGTGCTTCAATTTCAATACTTGTTACATTACACTACAAGCCAAGGTGACTGTGGAGATCCTCTGGGGTGTAGAAGCCACCTGCCCAGGAATCTGATAATTTATACCAACATCAATACCTTAAATTAACAATACTAGTAAGATAACCCTATGGGTCCAGTCCAGCGCTATCTTTTCACTTTCCTCAACTGTTGTAAGAATTTCTCGGCAGACTCACAGCGTCTTTCTCACACTATCTTCCATAACATACAATGGAGGAGGGCAGTCTCTAAATGTTTAACTCTTTGATAGGACCAGGGCTTTTTTTCAGCAGTTGCGGCACCTCCAGTACTCAATGTATGGGGTGCTGGGAGGGTCTACTGATGGAGGGTCTACTGATGTTTGGGTATCTATCTTTGCTGGAGGAGATCTATTTTTGTGTGGAAATCTAATGTTGCTGGTGAAGGATCTTTTGTTACTGGGGGGTCAATTGTCGCTGGAAGGAATCTACTGTTTAGGGAGGGGTCTACTGTTGCTGGCTGCTGGAGAGTCTATTGAGGCTGGCTGCTGGGGTCTATTTCATTGATCTGGGGGTCCTAGTAGATCTGGGGGTCCTAGTAGTTGACAGATTGAGCAATAGCATGCAATGTTGAGCTGCAGCTACCAAATCGTCAGAATATTAGCATACGTAAAAAAAGGATATGCTCGAGAGATAAAACTATAATCCTGCCACTTTATAACAATCTGGTCTGGCCACATCTGGAGTATTTCGTCCAGTTCTGATCACCTCAGGAAGGATGTGCTGGAGCTGGAGAGAGTCCACAGAAGGGCAACAAAATTAATAAGGGGACTGGAGGACCTTAATTATGAGGAAAGACTACAAGCATTAAATTTATTCTTGCTGGTGAAGAGACGCTTGAGAGGGGACATGATAGTGATTTACAAATACCTCAATGGTGATCCTAGTGTAGGAAAAAAACGATTTAGTCCCAGAGAGTGTAAGAGGACACAGGGCCACACAATGAGGTTGGAGGAGAAGCAGTTTAACCTTAAAGTGGTTGTAAAGTCAGAAGTTTTTTTTTTTTTTATCCTAATGCATTCTATGCATTAAGATAAAAAGCCTTCTGTGTGCAGCAGCCCCCCTCGCCCCCCCTAATACTTACCGGAGCCCCATCTTTGTCCAGCGATGTCCACAAGTGTCTCGGCCGTCCAGGAATCTCCCTCCTGATTAAAGAAAACAATAGAATCGCGCTAATTAACTAATAAATGTGAAGTAAATCAAATTAATAATAAATGTGAGATTGATCAAATTCATAAAAAGCAAACATAAACTAAATACAGTGATAAGTCTGCCCAGTTCGCTTCACTCATGCATAGTAGTGCTATACCACAAAAATGTGACATTGAAACAAAAACATTTTGGATGTAGTGAAAAATTAAAAATAAAAATAAAATATAAAAAATATAAAATTAAGGAGTATAGTCCTCAAATATAAAGTCCCATGAATATAGTGACTTGTGCCAAATAGATCTTGAGAGGGAGAGGTCCACCACCAAAACAGAAGGGGTTTCTGCTTACCGGAACCCCATGATCCCCCACTACAGAGGATCGGGGAAGGCTGGTAAATAATAGCTCCTGCCGGATATGACCAACGGGACAGCTGCTGGGCTAATTGGAAGATGATGGCTGTTTCTAGACCTCCTCTGGAAAACCCCTGATATTCCCAGCCCTCCTCACAGAACGATAGGCTCAACCACAGGTGTACATAATGAAAGAGAACATAGGCGCTCCCATAATGTAAAATCCTTTTAGTTTATTAAAAAGTAAATAAAATGGACACTTACATCGATTCAATTATAACAAGCCTTGTGTGTCTGGTGCGCCGGCCGTCGCACACAGATCAACCCGTCCTACTGAACGATCAGTGAAAGACACGTTGTGACATCAGCACATCGCTCGCCCTACACGGCGTTTCGTGATAGGTCACGTCGTCCAAAAAAAAAACAGCAATATGTATTTATGTATTTATTTATTTTAAGTTAGGCTAAGTGAATGGGAACATGTAGCTAATATAAAGTAGGTGTTATCCCAATTTAGCTGCAAAAGTGGAAATACACTTTAAACAAAGTAAGGGGATCATTTAAAAAAGCAACAATATGACTGCAATGGAGACCTGTGTATGTTGGCACTACACCTGCCCTTTGCACTGGCCGCCGCAGGTGGAGAAAGGAGGAGGACTAGGTGTATAGAAAGCATGCAAGTATATGAGGTTACCGATAGCTGGTCAAATAAGTACTGTATACAAGAGGAACACGTGACCATGATCGTAGGGGTGGTGGTTGTGGTGTGCTTAGCTGTAGGATTTGGGGAAGGTCTGTCAGGGCTGGGCTCAGCCCTTCCTTCTCAGAGCTGGCTGCTCACCTTTTGGCTAATTGTCAGCTCCTTTCTCTCCACAGCGACTCACCTGTTGATGATATCCTGCTCATCAGTCCTCCCTACTTAAGCCGTCCAGCTCAGATGATCTCTGTGTCATAGTTATGCAGTAATCTTTCTCTGTCAGCTTACCTCTCCTCCATGTGTTCACCTTTAGAGGCCAGCCACCTTCACTTAACTGCTTATATAATCTTCCCTCAGCATAGCTCCACCTCATCCTCTAATTAGGAACACTATATTACCCTGTGCATTGCAAGCCAACCTTGCTGATCAACCATTGTGTGTTTAGCTTTCGTGTGCTACTTGCTGTGTCTCCTACGTCTGATTCCAGTTACCGATCTTGGCCTGTTCTCGACTATCCCTGTCTGCTTGTGACCCTGACCCTTGGCGTGTTCCATGTTTATCCTTGTCTGCTAGTCGCCCCGACCTTGGCTTATCCCTTTACTATCCTTGTTGTTCCAGCCTGCTGCTTCCTTCTTCTTTCTCCTGTAGTCTACCGTGAGCGTGAGCTGTGAGACCCTGGGGGCCACAACCTAGAGCCAGACTGCAGCACAGTCCATCCTCACTACTAGAGGCTCTGGTGAACACCTGCTGGCTCTTAGACTGCGCCCTGGAGTATCTATGCTCTAGATCCCAGTGGGATCTGTGTTGATGCTCCAGTAGACCTGCTTCCTGAACCTCCCTGAGTTCAATGAGTTCAGTTGTTTTGTCTAGGGGTGAGAAAAAAAACTTATACTCACCCAATCCTTTATTCCATCATAAAACAGTGCTCCCCCATGGTAAAGTGGTGGGCTATTGCTGGTCTATGGGCTTGATGACATCAGGAACAGTCCACAACTCAAGACCACTGGAGCACGGGAGTCCTGGGCCAGTCTGCTCCGGAGAGGATCGGAGGTCCATAAAGACATGGATGAGCATGGAGGAACTTGACTGACCTGCACCTGACCTCAACCTGATAGAACACCTTTAGAGCAGAGACTGCGAGCCAGGCCTTCTTGTCCAACATCAGTGACTGACCTCACAAATGTGCTTCTGGAAGAATGGTCAAACATTCCTATAGACACACTCCTAAACTTTGTGGACAGCCTTCCCAGAAGAGTTGAAGCTGTTATAGCTGCAAAGGGCGGGCCAACTCAATACTGAACCCTACAGACTAATGCCCCGTACACACGGTCGGATTTTCCGATGGAAAATATCCGAACCGAGCGTGTTGTCGGAAATTCCGACCGTGTGTGGGCTCCATCGGACATTTTCCATCGGATTTTCCGACACACAAAGTTGGAGAGCAGGAGATAAAATTTTCCGACAACAAAATCCGTTGTCGGAAATTCCGATCGCGTGTACACAAATCCGACGGACAAAGTGCCACGCATGCTCAGAATAAATAAAGAGATGAAAGCTATTGGCCACTGCCCCGTTTATAGTCCCGACGTACGTGTTTTATGTCACCGCGTTCAGAACGATCGGATTTTCGGACAACTTTGTGTGACCGTGTGTATGCAAGACAAGTTTGAGCCAACATCCGCCGGAAAAAATCCTAGGATTTTGTTGTCGGAATGTCCGAACAAAGTCCGACCGTGTGTACGGGGCATAAGACTGGGATGTCATTAAAGTTCATATGCATGAAAAAGGCCGGTGTCCCAATACTTTTGGCAATATAGTGTATATTTAATTAGACCCCATATTGTTCTTTGTTTTTGTTTTCTTTTATTGTTAATTTGATAGGTACAGTATGGGTCACTTTGTTTTTTGCTTTTTGTTTTGTTTTTTCCATTTATGAAAAAAACTGTAAAATAATGAAGCTAATAAATACTAATTAATAATTAATAACGATGATAAATAACATGGCTGTTTTTTGGATCAGGAATCAGGCCAAAATAATTGTTTTAAGCCCCTTGCCCCTTTAAAAATGAACCAAAACCCCACAAATTTACCTTATCCAAAATGCCGAAATTTCACCAAAATTAAGCCCCTTGCCCTCTTAAAAATTAACAAGAATTGTACGAATGTGCCTTATCCAAAAAATGCTGAAATTTTACCAAAATTAAGCTCAAAATGCAAACAAATTTGCCTCATCCAAAATTTCCTAAATTTCACCATAATAAGCCCCTTGCCCCCAGAAAAATGAACAAAATCCCACAAATTTGCCTTATCCAAAATATCACCAAAATTAAGCCCCTTGCCCCCTTAAAAATTAACAAAAAAGCCCACAAATTTTCCTTATCCAAAAATGTAGACATTTCACCAAAATCTACCAATCTTTACTGAATTCACTCCTCTCAATTTTGCTCATCCCCAACTGACCATGGAAGATTTTTCAGAAAAAAGTGGAGTTACTCTTTAAATGATCCCTGGGGTATAATACTCTAGCCCTGGTTTCAATGGCTCTATCTGTACATGTGTTGAGTAATTGATTGATAGTTTTGATTGTTTGCACTCTTCTGGGAATTCCTGTGTGGCTTCATATATGTTATTCCAGCCATGCATAGCCTTTAATCATATGGAGTCCTCGTAGGGAAAAAAGGTTAATTGAATTGTCCGCTGATGACTCCATGATTGATCTCCAGACCGGAGCCAGATTCAAGGTCATGGAAGTGAATATTTGTATGCCTGATTGAGGCGCAGATCATCACCACAGCAATCAATTGAAAGACAGAGAGCTGTATGGGGATCCTAAGTGTTCACTATTGATTGGGATGGGAGCAGCCAATTTATCAGCCAGCCAATCATCTCTTCACGACAGCCCTGGGAGGCATTTCTGGTCATTGTTACTATGTAAAACATTTTAAACGATTTTGTATTTTCAGTGTGTATGCATTTAACAATATTAATATAACATTTACTTTAAAGTAATTTTAGTAAGTCAGCAAAGGTCATCCTCCATATCCTCAGTGCGTTTTTTTTTTTTTTTTTTTTTAAACATTAACTGTTTCGCTGATGGACCACTTTTTACATTTTTCACACATTAAAATGTGCATTTCAGTCCTCAAAATGACTTAAACCCGACCCCAAAAAAAAGTGATATATTTTCTGAAAGCAGAGAACCAGTATAATAAAATGACTGCAAAAAATTCACTAAAGTTAATTGTATTGCATACAAGGACAACATTATCACCAATGTTTGTACAATGCACAAAAAAAAAAGGAATTTGTGACAAGTAAACTAAGCCCCAAAATTTGTGTACGCCCGTGACATGCCAAAAAATAAAAAATAAAATACCCAAAATCAGACATAGATGATGCTTTAAAAACATTCAGCTCATCAATTTAGAGATATCCGTAAATTACAGCCCTGGAATTATTTCTTCTACTGGCTAGGTGTGAGATTCCAGTTTTCAAAATGGGTGAATCTTGGCTAAAAGTTGCATGAATCTCATGTAAAAATCTAATTAAAAAAAGTCCAAGGGTGGGATGTTTTAGGCACCAAAAAAACACAAATATGAAAACAAATAAATTTTATTCAACATTCTATAAAACACTGATAAAAACACAAGGCTGATTAGAGAGTTGGATAATAATATCTAAAAAAAATCACCTATCAATACACGTTACCAAGTATGTTTATACATTCTTTTTAACCAGTCAGACTTTGAATGATTGTTACATTGTTACATTCTAGAATTACCATTTGTATCTTGTTAGTTGTCAATGTAAGTCATTGTTGGATGTTCATCCAATGTTAAAGTAACATAAAATTTTCAGTTTTTTACCCTTTTAAAATAACAATGCTTACCGTATATACTCGAGTATAAGCCGACACGAATATAAGCCGAGGCACCTAATTTTACCACAAAAACTGGGAAAACTTATTGACTAAAGTATAAGCCTAGGGTGGGAAATGTAGCAGCTACTGGTAAACAATGCCCATCTGCAGCCTCACTGTGCCCATCTGCATCTCACTGTGCCCATCTGCAGCCTCACTGTGCCCATCTGCAGCCTCACTGTGCCCACCTGTATCATCAGTGGCCATCTGCAGCCTCACTGTGCCCACCTGTATCATCAGTGCCCATCTGCAGCCTCACTGTGCCCATTCTCAGCCTCACTGTGCCCATCTGCAGCCTCATTGTGCCCATCTGCAGCCTCACTGTGCCCATTTGCAGCCTCACTGTGCCCTCCTGCAGCCTCACTGTGCCCGACTGCACCCTCACTGTGCCCACCTGCAGCCTCACTGTGCCCACTTGTACCTTTGATTACAAACAGCAGGTGTCTCCCACTGTGTCATGCAACTGCAGTTTTAAATGGTCACACCAAATTCCAACCGTCTAGAACGCGGGGACATACAACACGTACGACGGGACTAGAAAAAGGAAGTTCAATGGCCAGTAGCCAATAGCTTCTGTCTCGTACTTGCTTCAAAGCATGCGTCATTTTTAGTATGTCGGAACAGCATACAGACGATCAGTTTTCCCGATAGGAATTGGTTCCATCAGAAAAATTTAAAACATGTTCTCTTTCTAGGTCCGTCAGAATTTTCGACGTAAAAAGTCCGATGGGGCATACACACGATCGGAATATACGATGAAAAGCTCCCGTCTGACTTTTTCTGTCGGACATTCCACTCGTGTGTACACGGCATATATATATAAATATAAATATATATATATATATATATATATATATATATATATATATATATATATATATATAAATATATATATATATATATATATATATATATATATATATATAAATATATATATATATATATATATATATATATATACATACATATATGTGAAAGTTTTTTGATATTTGTATATATATTATGGGGTCACCAACCATCTGCCCCTGATGAAGATTCTCTTGAAATTGGTACGTGTTGGGCCAACATGTAACAATCAGTCAAAATCTGATTGGTTGTAAAGAATGTATAAGCATACTCTGTGACATGTGTGACATTTTCTTTTTGATTGTATCTTATATAATGGGAATGTAGCACCTCGGACTATATGAGACTTTATTGTAACTGGTGTTAAAATAATTAAAAATAGATCCCCTAGTGTTCTTTGTTTTGTTTTTTTTTCTCCTTTTTTGTGTATTTAATCAGTATGTTTGTCACTTACATTTTTTTTTCAGTTTTTTTTCCCACAATAAACATTAAAAAACAAGAAAATCTTCACTTTTTTGAAGATGAACAAAATGAAAATTAAAAAACATCCATCTGAAGAAGCCCTTACTATCAAGCGTCTCTTCTAGGTTACAAGGCCCCAGTGTCATTCCAATCCACTTCCTATGAGCCCAAGGGCTATAATTACCTGGTGCCACTCTGTGCATCTTTCAGGATCCACCCATTGCTGGAGAAAGAAGAAGACCTTTAATTTTCCCAGACTGGACCAGAAAAACTGTAAAAAGGGTGAAAGGGTGGGAAGTCTCCAATGGGGGAAGCACAGGAGCATGGAGGAAGGACTCAGGTCCGGAGTTACCTGTGATCTATCTATTGATCAGTGAGATTGACCTTCACAATAAAGAGCCAATCAGAGCCTAGGGAGGTGGAATGGGTGGGACAAGACTATTGTGTCATCAGTTTGAATTTCCCAGGTTTGTAACAAATTTGCTTTAAACATCAAAAACATGCTTAACAATTTATCAATAATGAAATCGGCCTGCCAAGAAAAAAAAAGTTATTTTTACATTAAGGAATATCCAGCTAGTTTGTCAGTGAAAAAATAGGCTTGTTTCCTGGTATTTAAATAAAGGTCAAAGTTTGGGAGACTGTATTGCGCAGTTTAAAGGGCCATATAAAATAGTGATGCTTTAACTTCTTCAGTTTGCAAGCAGAGCACAATTACTGATTAAAAAACACACAATTACTATGGGACAGCATACCCCAAAGAGTCCACATTTGGTTAATATTGACCATAACAATTAACATTTTTTCATGACCTCTCTGTGATTTATTCATGGCAATGGATTCTTCCCAATGTGGAAAGCAAACTGGAAAGGTTAATGTTTACTCAAAAATGCTAATTCCATTTATTGCTCTTAACAGTTTAGATCAGCAGCATTAGATAGGGGCATTGTGAGCGGGAAGGAATGAATCGCCTTGGTCAAGTTCATGTTCAAATGTTAATTATTTCTCCTTAAGTGGCTTAAAGATAAACTTGAATTTAGATGAAGGAGTTCCCAAGTTTAGTTTTCTTCCTGCATTTTTTTTTTCACATATACTTTGGACAGTCGTAGGTCATGCATGTGAAAATTTCCAGCATGCCCCGTTACCCTGCAAAATATGCTACTCTTGCATTGTATTTGTTCTTGGAGGATCTTGGCCAAGGTAGCTGGAGATCTGCTTTTTCTCATGAACAAATGACTAAAAAATTAAGATTTTATCTACAATAAGAGTAACCAGGACCACCAAGTGGTAGAGCCAGTCCTCCTGTACTGGGCTTGGGTCACAGTAGTTCAACAGGGGGGCCCGGGGCAGAGAGGGGACCTTTTATTTTCCACTGGGCTTGGGTAGAGTACTCCCCTGGGCCATTGCTCCCATTAGGGTAAAGTTTCCTGGTCCCCATCATTTCAGCACAGGGGCCTGGGGCAGAGAGGGGACTCTTCTTTCTTTTGGGCTTAGACGGAGTAATTCGATTGGCTGTGGATCCTGATAATTAAGTGAAAGTTCCAGCCTATGCAGGACTGTCCTAGGCAGAGTCATACAATTACACAGCCTAAGAGGAGGGGGAGTTGGCGGCCACAGTGAAGGATAGATTTGAAGCAGCGCCTGGTGAAGTGACTTGAGCCCCCTGCTAGGATGGCTGTACAAGGCTCTATGATTTCTATTGGTGGGCCCTGAGACTAACATTTTAAAACCCAACCCCAGCCAAGCCAGTGTTGGCCAGACTTATGCCACATACACACAATCAGATTTTCGGATGGGAAATGTTGGATGTGAGCTTGTTGGCGGAAAGTCCGACCGTGTGTACGCTCCATCGGACAATTGTTGTTGGACTTTCCGCCAAAAAATGTTGGCTAGCATGTTCTCAAATTTTCCGCCAACAAATGTGTGTTGTCGGATGTTCCGATCGTGCGTACACAAGTCCGTCGGACAAAAGTCCAAAGTACAAACATGCATGCTGGGAAGCAGAAGCGGTCGATCTAAACTAGCGCTCGTAATGGAAAATTAACATTCGTGACGTGGAAAATTATTATGAAATCTCGAAATGCATGGCACAATTCTCTTCTTCTTTAATGGGATAATAATAGTTACATAGTTGCATAGTAGGTGAGGTTAAAAAAAAAGACACAAGTCCATCAAGTCCAACCTATGTGTGTGATTATGTGTCAGTATTACATTACATATCCCTGTATATTGCGGTCATTCAGGTGATTATCTAATAGTTTCTTGAAGCTATCAGTGCTCCCCGCTGAGACCACCGCCTGTGGAAGGGAATTCCACATCCTTGCCGCTCTTACAGTAAAGAACCCTCTACGTAGTTTAAGGTTAAACCTCTTTTCTTCTAATTGTAATGAGTGGCCACGAGTCTTATTAAACTCTCTTCTGCGAAAAAGTTTTATCCCTATTGTGGGGTCACCAGTACAGTATTTGTAAATTGAAATCATATCCCCTCTCAAGCGTCTCTTCTCCAGAGAGAATAAGTTCAGTGCTCGCAACCTTTCCTCATAACTAAGATCCTCCAGACCCTTTATTAGCTTTGTTGCCCTTCTTTGTACTCGCTCCATTTCCAGTACGTCCCTCCTGAGGACTGGTGCCCAGAACTGGACAGCATACTCCAGGTGCGGGCGGACCAGAGTCTTGTAGAGCGGGAGAATTATCGTTTTATCTCTGGAGTTGATCCCCCTTTTAATGCATGCCAATATTCTGTTTGCTTTATTAGCAGCAGCTTGGCATTGCATGCCATTGCTGAGCCTATCATCCACTAGGACCCCCAGGTTCTTTTCCATCCTGGATTCCCCCAGAGGTTCTCCCCCCAGTGTATAGATTGCATTCATATTTTTGCCACCCAAATGCATTATTTTACATTTTTCTACATTGAACCTCATTTGCCATGTAGTCGCCCACCCCATTAATTTGTTCAGGTCTTTTTGCAAGATTTCCACATCCTGCGGAGAAGTTATTGCCCTGCTTAGCTTAGTATCGTCTGCAAATACAGAGATTGAACTGTTTATCCCATCCTCCAGGTCGTTTATGAACAAATTAAATAGGATTGGTCCCAGCACAGAACCCTGGGGAACCCCACTACCCACCCCCGACCATTCCGAGTACTCCCCATTTATCACCACCCTCTGAACACGCCCTTGTAGCCAGTTTTCAATCCATGTACTCACCCTATGGTCCATGCCAACGCACCTTATTTTGTACAGTAAACGTTTATGGGGAACTGTGTCAAATGCTTTTGCAAAATCCAGATACACCACGTCTACGGGCCTTCCTTTATCTAGATGGCAACTCACCTCCTCATAGAAGGTTAATAGATTGGTTTGGCAAGAACGATTCTTCATGAATCCATGCTGATTACTGCTAATGATATCATTCTTATTACTAAAATCTTGTATATAGTCCCTTATCATCCCCTCCAAGAGTTTACATACTATTGATGTTAGGCTAACTGGTCTGTAATTCCCAGGGATGTTTTTTGGGCCCTTTTTAAATATTGGTGCTACATTGGCTTTTCTCCAATCAGCTGGTACCATTCCAGTCAATAGACTGTCTGTAAAAATTAGGAACAACGGTCTGGCAATCACCTGACTGAGTACCCTAAGTACCCTCGGATGCAAGCCATCTGGTCCCGGTGATTTATTAATGTTAAGTTTCTCAAGTCTAATTTTAATTCCGTCCTCTGTTAACCATGTAGGTGCTTCCTGTGTTGTGTCATGAGGATAAACACTGCAGTTTTGGTTACTGAAGCCCCCCGATTCACTCGTGAAGACTGAGGAGAAGAATAAATTCAATACCTTTGCCATCTCCCCATCCTTTGTAACCAGATGTCCTTCCTCATTCTTTATGGGGTCAATATGGTTTGTCCTCCCTTTTTTACTGTTTACATACTTAAAGAATTTCTTGGGATTTTTTTTTCTCTCCTCCGCTATGTGTCTTTCATGTTCTATCTTAGCCATCCTAATTGCACCCTTACATTTCTTATTGCATTCTTTATAAATTCTGAATGCTGTGGATGATCCCTCAACCTTGTATTTTTTGAAGGCCTTCTCCTTTGCTTTTATATGCATTTTTACATTGGAGTTAAGCCATCCAGGATGTTTGTTCGCTCTTTTAAATTTATTACCCAATGGGATACATTGGCTAATGCCCTTATTTAATATGCTCTTAAAGCAAACCCATCTCTCCTCCGTATTCTTTGTTCCTAATATTTTATCCCAATTTATGCCTTTTAGCAAGGTTTGTAGTTTAGGGAAGTTGGCTCTTTTGAAATTCAGTGTCTTTGTGTTCCCTTCATGTCTCCTATTTGTGTGATTTATACTGAAACTAATTGACCTGTGATCGCTGCTACCTAAATTGCCCCGTATTTCCACATCTGTTATCAGGTCTGTATTGTTGGTAATCAGTAGATCTAGTAATGTTTTATTTCTAGTTGGTGCGTCTACCATCTGACCCATAAAATTGTCCTGCAAGACACTAAGGAACTGGCGAGCCTTAAATGAATGCGCGGTTCCCTCCGCCCAGTCTATGTCTGGATAATTAAAATCCCCCATTATGATAACACTTCCCATCCTTGCTGCTAATCCAATTTGTGATAGGAGATCCGTCTCCACTTCCTCCCTCAGGTTAGGGGGCCTATAGCATACTCCCAGTATTATTTTCCCCTTAGCTTCATCCCTTTGGAGCTCTACCCATAAAGATTCCACCTCCTCCCTAGCCCCCTCAGTGATGTCATCTCTCACATTCACTTGTACATTATTCTTGATATATAGGCATACCCCTCCCCCTTTTTTACCCTCTCTGTCCTTGCGGTATAGGGTATACCCTTGAATGTTTGCCAGCCAATCATGAGAGCTGTTGAACCAGGTCTCTGAAATTCCCACAAAATCCAAATCCTCCTTGGATAATGAAGCTGCTTTGCTGGTGATACTGATGGAGTTATTGCAAACAAATTTTCAAAGACTTTTTTTCCTAGTGATATCAAGAATAATATTATTATGTTTTGTTTTTTTTAATTTGTGCATTAAAAAATAAAAATTAGACATGCTATCTGCCAATAGAACTTAACCAAAAAGTGCATTCTCACCTCACTGGCGTGACCCCTGCTTTACCAGTAGGTCTCACCACATATTTTTCCCTCTCTGGGGATGAAGACAAACAGCTACCACTTCAAATGCCTCTTATTCGGATGGATGGATGGATGGATGGATGGATGGATGGGTTGATGAATTTCCAATCCCCACAGCATGCAGGCAGAAAGAAAAAACACACAGACCTAGTGCTCTCTGTTTAAAACTTCACATTTATTAAAAGAATAGTGCCTACTGAGGAAGTCAAGAGGTTTGGACGTAACGTGTAGGATGAGGTTTTACATATGTGACGAATAAAGTATTACACTTACAAAGATGGCACTATAGGTAGTGCTAACCATAAATCGCGTGTCTGTCATATACAATCACAGGACCACTAGATGCAGCGATGGCCGCGGGATGATGTCACATACGTAAAACCTCATCCTACGCGTTACGTCCAAACCTCAGGACTTCCTCAGTAGGCCCTATTCTTTTAATACATGTGAAGTTTTAAACAGAGAGCACTAGGTCTGCGTGCTTTTTCTTCCTGCATGTATGCTGTGCGGATTGGAAATTCATCAACCCATCCATCCATCTGAATAAGAGGCATTTGAAGCAGTAATTGTTTG